>NC_051179.1:98825051-98890272 GCF_013339695.2 Rhipicephalus sanguineus
GGTAGGAGAGGAGAGAGAAGGGGAGGGGGAACGCGCATGCGCTCGAGCTCAATCGGCGGCGTGCGAGGGAGAGAATTCGGCATGTCTAGCCCGCGTTTCAGAGGAAGATTGGAAAGGGGGAGGGGAGATGGGAAGTGGAGAGGGGAATTGGAGAGGGGTAGAGGACATGGGGAATGGTGAGGGGGAGTGGAGAGGAGGGGTGTGGAGAGGGTATGCGCATGCGCAGTAAGGGTGGTCACGCCGCACACCACACCACCACCACCACCACCACCGAATTGAGCTCCGCCTTAAGATACTTCGCATCTAAAACCGACATCGGCAGCGTTGACCCGACAATGGAAAGAGAAAAGATTAGGATCCCAGCAGGAATGGAACCCAAGCATCATGCGTGGCAATCAGATATTCTACCAGAGAGCCACGCCAGATCCATACACTGCTTTCGAAAAACAGCCTATGCAGGCGTAATGTTGGTGCAACGTCAATTGTAGCTGTGGTTTTGGATACCTAATTTTACAAGAAATCAATGAGCACTAAGTATGTATTCCTACGATACAGGTGTCATATCAGATTAACGTCTGTTGTTCCAGTGTTGGCTCCGCTTTTATAGCAGTTTAATAAACATTAAATTTTGATTCCTATGATCAGCAAGCTATATTGAAGCATTGCTCGACCCCGGAGGAATACATGACGAAAGTTACTTATGATATTCACAGGATTGCGCCATAAAGTGCACTTAGTTTCGACAATACTGACGTATGTACTTCAACGTGAGGGCTGACGTTGCGTGGTACCATAAGTTACCCTCTAAACGCCAGCGTTGTCGACGTGCCTGGTAAGCCCCCGATGTGTACAAGCTACTACACTCATAAAAACACGTCGATCCACCTCGTAACGCTTAGCTCAAAGCCATAAAATACTGCATCGAAGTACTCTGACTGCTTCGCATGAAAGCGACTCCCACAACGGCGTGGGATCTGTGGAAATCTTCGTTTATATTTGGAGTCATTAGTTTTTCCCCTGACGAAGTGTTACCACCGCTGTTGGCAGGCCGCGTCAAAATGTAAAAAAAAACTTCGCGATTGTTTCAGACTGTTCTGTTCAGATTAGGCGGAGGACACGAGTAACCAAGTTTAATGTAGAGCTAACGGGAACACGAGCGATAACGCTTGAAGGTTCCACAGTGGATATATAAAAGTGGAAGCATTTCGAAAACGAGCCGATTACCGACGGCCGACGACTGTGGTTGCCGGCATCGTGTATTGCTTTTACTTTGAAATATATTTTCTCGCCACAAGTTTGAGCAACAGAGAGTTTCGTCTTCAACAGTCCGATGCTGACATATTCACCATCACGACTACGTGACAATATGTTAGCTACTTAACACCAACTTACAGATTTTTTAAGTGCTTGCGCGTTGTGGCTTATCACAAGCTAAGTACAAATAAGGCGGAAGTTCAAAGGAGGATAAACACTTCAAAAGAGGAAAAAAAATCCATGAACAGGTGCTGTCGCTATATCTCTTCTTGAATGATTTTTCGAAATGCTAAGTAGCCATTTGAAGAGTTTCGTTTCTTGTTTCTTCTGTTTGCTATTTTTATGTATATATATCAAAAGGTTCAATTTCAGTGTTCTCACTAAGGGAACTTACACTGTATGGATCTCTATAAGTAGTCCCCCACATGAGCTTGTTCAATAACTCAAACTCAAATTCTGAATAATAGAGCTGGATAGTGCGAAAAAAAATCCTGACAACAGATGCGTATGCAATACTTTCTCTTCCTATAATAACAGATGATAACACATGATCACTCACTCGTGTTCGTCATACCCTCAAACCCTCCTGTGCCAATTTTGGCCAATACAAAGTTAAGGAGGCGAACAGGAGAGCATAGATAGACAGATAGATTAGATAGATAGATAGATAGATATATAGATAGATAGATAGATAGATAGATAGATAGATAGATGATAGATAGATAGATAGATAGATAGATAGATAGATAGATAGATAGATGGAATAGCTTACCTAATACTACAGTCGGGGAAGCTGACTCAGTGAAATTTCGGCAGTCCCTTAACGCGCATATCACCAGCAAACCATGTTCTGCCCAACTTGTCATAGAGAATTATTAATGTTTTCAGGGGTCATTCAGTTGATTACGTAGTACATGTGCGATGCTTTCATGTTGCAGTCCCCCCTCCCACCTCCCTTATTCCATGGTATCCGCTGTATCACATGTATTTGTCTATGTATTTTATTGGGCACAAAATTATCTATGTAACTTGTATTTCACTTTTGATGTTACCTTTTGTGCCTGGTTCCTGTATCATCGACCTTTTATAGCATTTTTTATTGTACTACTTCCTTGTTTGACATGCTTTGCTCTTGCATATCTGTTTTGTTTACCTCATGGAAATTGGTTATACCTTTTGTGTATTCAATTTCTGTTACGCCCCCCTTACCTAATGCCCACGTGGCCATGTAAGGTACTTTCAAATAAATAGATAGATAGATAGATAGATAGATAGATAGATAGATAGATAGATAGATAGATAGATAGATAGATAGATAGATAGATAGATAGATAGATAGTATGTAGATAGATAGAGAGATAGATAGATAGATAGATAGATAGATAGATAGATAGATAGATAGATAGATAGATAGATAGATAGATAGATAGATAGATAGATAGATAGATAGATAGATAGATAGATAGATCAAAATGCTCAGAGAGCCTTTGGTTCGCTAAGAAATTCTTCTCATTTAATAGCATAAAAGCATATATCCGCTTCATTCCTACTGCAAGAGCACCTTTCGCACCTACATGCATTAAAAAAACGCGAATGTTTCTCACGTTGGTCTTCGTATGCCCCTATCTTCGAAGCAAGTTCCTTGTCTACAGGTGGTCTCGCTCCATACATCGTCAAAAAGTTGATGTAGTCTTGCACGCCGTGATTCTGGTCTTTCCAATTCACTTGTTCTAGACTGTAGTGAAGCTGTAAACGAATAAAAGGCACAAATGTTTGTAGACATTCTGGGGCCTACAATTGCGACAAAGCGCTTTAATTTTTGCAGCAGCACCAAACTCCTAAACAGCACAGGCAGACAAAACGCTCGTGCAAAGAGCAAATAATATCAATGTTTGCGTAATATTTAGGTTCAATCGTAGACTAAGTTCGAGAGGCTACTCTCTAGGAATTTAGATGCGGAAATATTTAAGCTTTTTTTTTGCATTTAAGACACAGCGGATAAATACGTACGTGCACTGTCATGGCCACCCTATTACACAGAAGTGTACCATCAGAGACACCTCGTAATCACATATATGAGATTCCTGGCTGCGAGCGCTTATCTACTTTCAGTAACTTTGTGCCTTTCGCTGCCTCCTTTGTCACACATTACTTTATGCAGCTGTCTGCGGATTTTTAGCACATGGTGGTGCGTTTGTGTGTTCTCCGAATGCTGATTGTAGGCGGGTTACACACTGATCATATATTCAGTTGGCAACCTCTGGTCCTCTGGCTCAGAGCCGCAGATCCGAGCGCAGCTCGCAATCGGACCGGGAGGCGCAGTGTACCAACAAAGCAGCGCCTGCAACGCTACGCCTCGGTCAGCGCGGGAAGCCACCGTGTGAGCAAACAGTCGTGTGCGACGTCGAGAAATGGCGACGTCCAGCTTTGAAGTACCCAACGCAGCGACAGCTCCGCGAACTTGTTTGCATAAACTTGGTGATTGTCGGAGCTGCAACCTTTAGGGCCTTCAGTTGCGAGGTGCTGCAAAAGCAGCAGTGGTGATGCTTGCGCCTTTGGTAGCCGTCTCCGCTTCGACATGGTGCACTTAAGCCTCAATGAATGCATGGAAGCGGCACGGACACAATCCAATAAACCGGCGCGATGCTTCGAACAACGTTTCGATTGGATTCTTCCCAAAGTATATGCTAAATAAATGCGCCCTGAAGCTGTCACCTGTCAACAACTGGGGCAACCACGGCGCTTAGTGTCACGTGACATGACCACTTGACCAGATCGCACCGACGCTCTCACGTCGAAGTCAGAGCGGTTGGAAGCGCTCTGAGTCGGAGACTGAGCCTCTGAAAAAACCATCCCAAAGTAGTACCATGCACTCGATTTCTACCGCACGAACGCGCTGCCCCATTTCGGAGCCCTCCTGAGCGCTCGAAAGCGACCATCCGAATAGGCTATGTCTGCTATAAATAGACGGCCTAGGCCGGTATACAGGACAGCAGTTAATGACATTGCCCGACACGGCACTCTAGGAACCAGGGGATGACAAAAGATCAAAAAGCAAATTCGGCGTTTCTGCACCAAATGCCCTAATAACCGGTGTCACCTGATCTCGTAGGCTCTCCTTTGCTCTGGCATGGCTAAGACAACTTGTTTCTTACTTTGGCGCTTTATTATGCGCTTCAGTTGCTGCTTTTGTATTAAATCTTGGCAAGGTGTTGTTCGTGTTGTAGTGTTCTACTTTCTACATAAACCTTCATATTTATTTGCAAGAGCATACCTGAATTTTATTTTAATCTAAGCTTACGGACCTTAACCATAACTTATTCAACTAATTTTCGCTCACCACTAATTGAGAGAAATGCTGGACCTTACAACAACTATTCTGGTCTTTTCTACGGTACGGGCTTATACAGTTTATACTCTGCCAGACGACGGGCGAAGTGTTTAATATATTTATTCTGGTATCTCCTCGCTAAATCTTTCCCAGGTGCAGTGTGTAAAATGTGTTTCGTGCTTTATAGCCATGTTAAGGATTGGCGGGGCTATTCCATTTTATTCGGTTTCCCACAAACACACACACACTGTATTGTTAGCACCCCACTATTGGCTCTTTGTTCCCCAGTGCCATTTTCGCTATCTTTAAAATTGAAAATGGCTCCGTGAACAGACCAGCATGCGCCGAGTTTCGCATACGATGATTCTAATACGAGAGTTAGAAGTACTGTGCAGTTCACTCTTCTTTATTTTGATGGGAGCTACAATTGAATCAGTGCTGTAGAATTCATATACGTTGCCTTCAACTTCTTCACGAATTAGCCTTTCTGACCGATATTCTGTCCGATTGGACAAACCATTCAATTACATTTTAAAAATGACGCAAGGTTTGCTATACACCCCACCCAGTTAATGCTCTGCCAAGGCTACTTATGCAACCCTCTACGGCCCACAGCTTCACGATGTCGAACGACAAGAACCCGACAGAATCAGATGACACGGTGTGAAATGTTGCCAATATTAGTAAGGTACTGAGTTAAATAAATTCCGCAAACATTAATGGTAAATATTACACATAAAAATGATCGCGAACTCGTCACTGCGAAAGGGAATGTCCAGCGAAGCTGTATCACACACCACACATTCGGTTTAGAGGGGAGATATGTTTTATTACTTTGGAGTAATGACAGTGACAATCGCTTTGTGATCGCTTTCGTAGACAGTGATTGGCTGCGCGGCTATTTTCAGCAATACGAATTTGTTCCTTTGCTCAAGCATTGCATTCACCCTGTTTTTCTGGTGTCTTTCATTCCCGTAGTCTACCCATGGAAGTCTTAGAATGAACTGAATGAGTTGCCAGACGGGCCTCCCTTTTATCTATAAAAGCGGTAAACACACGCGGGAAGAAGGAAGGGCAGTTTGACGTCGCTCGAAGCCCTCGTGGGAAGTACAAAGCATTTGCAACCTTATCTTTACCGGGAAAGCGTGAGAGGGTGTTCCCATAGTTCACAGGCGCCTGATTATCCATCATGCGGTTTTGATGCTTGTTTTGTGGTTTTACTAATCGAAACGGATACTGCGCTTCGTGCTGCATGCCTGAATGAAAAGAAAGATATGTCAGTTGCCTTCAATTGTAAAAGGTCTCCTAAACCACCCAGGCATTGCAGTTGTGCACGAGTGTACTGCGAACGCGTTGGTCGACTCGTCTGTCTACATCTCCCAACAGCCTTCCTCAGCGTTAGAGGTGAAAATGCTACGAGCGCGTGTATCTCCTTACAGATGAGCACGCGAGCGCGAGCGTTTGTTGGTGGTTTTGGGGCCTGACGTTTTGTTTTAGTCTACGGAGACGGACCCGTTGCGGGGTAAAGGTATATTTGTTGTAAAAAATTCGCCGACGAATACGAAACGCCATAATGCGATTTTTAATGCAGCATCGTGTTGGAACGACGTATGCTGTGTTTGAAGTTCTGGCTATCAGCAGTTGTAGCAATGTGACATTTGTTTGCATATTTGCCTAAAAAGTCTCGAAAACGTAGCTATGCTAGCTTCACTTGACAAAGGTCACGGGTCGTATTACCTAAGCGGTTCGATTTTCAATGTGACCTATATTTCGATCTGACCATTTTTTCCGCTTTCTCTTACTGAAAATAGATGTGCGCAATTTCGCTTTGTAGCCTAGTGTCTCAAATTGATGAAAAAATCGCAATTCAGAGCCTGGAATTTTAATTCATTCAGTGTAAGCGTTACAGGCCGCCAATAGTAGCAATTTTTTAAAACAATATTTCGTGTCCCACACAAGTATTACTTTATTCCAAGTATGGCAAACCCGCCATGCAGCTTGGTAGTGAAATGTGTATGCTCTACACGTCACCATGCTTGCACATCAAATTTAAAGCGCAGTTCTAACATCCGTGTCTTTCCTTGCTGAACGCTCCTTCATTATGTTACATTACTAATTATACACACTGCGAAAAAAACTCTATATGCTAAACGCTGTTCTATGTTGGTTCTACGGCGCTCTTAACTACTACCGCTACAGTTCCGCTAACATGCACCAATACTCCTTGATGTTCTGTTAGAGCAGCAATTATGAACGATTTTGAATGCACCATTATCAGTATAAGCAAATCACTTTTAAAGCGGGAAATGTGCTGACATGTGCTTCGTTATGCGCTTTTACGTTCGACGAGCCATCATCGATATTGACCGCGAAGATGACAACAGTGTTGCCTGTATAATGTTAAACGAGGATAGATTTATGTACCTCAATCACCCTCTTCTTATTCTTAAAGTCCTTGTCGGCGAAAGGAATAGACAGCATAACTTCGATTCCGAGGTCAAGAGAGCCTCGGACCATCATCTCAACCGGGTTGACTGTCGCCAATGTCGTCTCATTGAGAAGGTCCAGGTTTAATGACATCATCCACTCGACGAGATACTGTGTCTGCGATGGAAAGAGTTGATGTCAAACAAAAAGCGTTGTTATGGTGCCCAATGCATTCTGGCTTAAATGCTCTCGCATAAGCGTTAATAAAAGGAACAGTTGGAGTAGCCACTGATGATGGATGATTGTATTCATCCATTAGAAATGGTAGTCCACATACACTGCGCATGCGGTATTGAAGTATGTACCTGTATAGCTCATAAAACCTCTTTATCTGGAAAGGGCAAGCTGTGGCTCATAAAGCTGGTGTGCGTGCTCTTTTGTAAAGGCCCTAAACGTACGTCGGACCATAAACCGCAATGTATCTGCCGATCCAAGGCCCACATTTACAGACAACACGCGATAGCAATGAATGCGATAACAACAAATTGGAATGTTGTAAGTAACCTATCAGTCTCTCCTTCAGCATGCGATCAGGCGTAACTCAACGAAGCACTGGCGTAATTAAATAGGGCCCCTGCAGCGAGCGAAGCGACCCCTCCGTGTGTCTATCACTGCTTCGCAAATCGAGCACTGATAAAATAAAGCATACGAAGGTGTGATCCGTCTGCTGATCCTTGTACAAAATACGGCGTGTGCGACCACGGAGGCCCCGCCCGGCAGGTCGAAGTACACAGTTCCTGCCGGAAGCCACGCAGCCCCCCCCCCCGCCTGTTCCCCGACACCCCTCCATACGCCTTTTGCGCGAACGAGATGGCTGGCGTGTTTCTTCTCCACGTACGCCATGGTCGTAGGCAGCCCTCGTAAGCTTTCAGTCGCACATAGCACATGCGACCCGCGAGGCTATACTATAAGTTTGGACATTGTACAGAGTACCGCGGCGACGGTGACGGCGCGGTCAAAGACGCACTTGCGGCGTCAATGTCCCCTTCAGCTGCGGTTTGTACAATTGTACACATCAACTACGGAGGCGCATCACGCACCGCGTATTTCGTCAAATGGCTTGAACAGCAGTGTGAATATTTGTGCAGGCTTCCTAAGCGGACAACTAGCGGTCCGTTAACGTCATTGTGCTGTGTATTGTTGCAGAGCATCACTTTACTGGAGACGCTACCATGTTCGACGATCGTTTGACGTTCAGCCTTCCAGGACCAACGTCAAGAGCATTATTTTTCTTTGCTCGAAGCGGATACAACCAAAAAACAAACTAGGCATACATTTTGGGTTTATTATTGCATTTCTTATGCAAGAATTCAAGCTGACTGATTTGCAGAATAGTTAGATGTTTAATTACACGCTAATTAGCATTAATTACTGATCGTCACTCAAAAGAACTCATTCGGGCATTTTCGTTCATATAATGTATTATTGAGTGGTTTGGTATTATGGTATGCGAATTTGACGTGCCTGCAGAGGATGCATCAAATTGGCGCCTGAAGCGGATATTACTGATATCGCATTAAAAAAAGCAATGCCGCTCGTTTCTTCAGGCTCCTTGGTAGGTGCATTTCCCAGTACTGCCACTGGTTTGTGGATTCGTTGAAGGTTTATCTACCTTTTGAAATCGCCTATTTGAAGTCATATAATAGGATACAAATACTGAATAATTAGTCATGAACTGTATTCACATAGCGCATTATGCGATAATTTACCGGGAGTTCACTGTATTGATACCTGTTACGTAAGCGCACGTCAAATTATTTCGAGAATATGGGCCATTTAAGGAATCGACGTAACACGTGACCCAAAGGCTTTAATCTATATTTGGCAGTAAAGCAGAATTACCTACTGGAATGACACGCTAGGAAGGTATACTTAATCATTATTTATGCATTTCTTGGCCACCGATGAAATAGCTGTGCGGAAAGAAGCGCGCCAGGCCGTACGTTACGCGCGCTGTAAGCATTGCGTACGAGACCCCACTCACTTGTGGATATGTCTACATCGGACTAATTGGTCGGTGCGTCATCGTTTCAGCACAGAGACACGAGCAGTTTGTTTTCAATGATTTGTCATTTCATTTACCAATGCACTGTAGTTCCTGTGTTTGTGAGCTAAAGCTGAATAGTAAACCAATTCTGGGCAAGAGAGAGGCTTCACTGGCCATAGAATTTGTGCATGCGTAATATATATGGAAGGAATGAAGTGATCATATATGCCAAATATATTATGTCAGGGTGTTACCCAGCAAGCAAAATAATATTTTGATTTGATGTTGCAACCCGCATTCCTGGCAATATCATTTCTTTGGGGATACTGAAGGGGTTTGGTTTTATCAAGCTTGGGTAGGCTGCCTGTAAAATGTATACATGTGGGAAAGTCTTTCTCAATAAAGATAGTTGCGAGTAGGCGGTTGTCCTGTGCTGTTTGTGTACATCTCTGTCACTTACCTAATTTGCGTTCTGCCATTTATAATTATCATTAAGCTAGCCCGGCAAAGAATACCCTTACATGTGCAAAACGAGGTGCCGCCACGGCGAGGACTCCAATGAGCAAAATATCAATCAGAAAAGCCAGACGGGGCTCCTGAGATTAAAATCAAATACTGTTCTGCAGCACTACAGACAAAGCGATCCAGCTTTGCCGCTTGCAGACACGTCAAAAAAGAGGAGGGATTGCGCAGTCTCCAGTGAGGGCAAGCATGGAACACATAAATCGAATGCAGTTTATTTAATAAGCTGTGTACACGCCAACCTCGTGCCAATTTTCTCCGTGTCTTTGGTCAACTATAGCACGCAATAGCACGCGCGGCTAAAGCAAATATCGCGATATCTTTATTTAAGAGTTGACGTCGCACACCATATACATGTTTGTGTCCTGGGAATTATTGAAGATGCGCCAATTTTTAGCAGCAAGTGTTAAGTGCCAACGCATCCACATTACTTGTGCTTTAGAGTTCAGTTTCAATTAAATTGTGGTTGCAAATGATTTGTCCAGATCAAACGTATTCCCATAAAAAAAGGGTCGTGAATATTTATATCTACACAGCAAACTTGCCATAAATAATAAAAAAATGTTTTACGCTCACCTCCGGTTCGTACGACGAGGCGAAATTCAAACAGGCATGGTACATCCCAGCTGCTTTCTGCCACGAAAGTTGATTGGATTCTGGTATATATGGCACGGTGAGACGTAATTGGCTGAAGACGCGAATGGACTCCCGATTCTGGAAAGAAACCCAAAGATTTTGTAGGAACTCACTGTTTGGAGACATTGCTCTGCTTGGTTAACTATGCTTGTTTATCAATTGAGCGCCGTCCTTTTTTAAACGATCTCACTAAGGCCTGTTGCGGTTACACTGAAGTTTCCAACATACTGCACGAAATAGCAGAAAAGGGCGGAACATAAAAAAGGTTGACCGAGAATGCATAAATGCTTTCTTTACATCAACCATGCTTTTGTTTAAGGAAAAAAAACGATCCCAGCATCTGTGACAAACATCGCTGTAGGGAACACAAGTGAACGCCATGTGTACAATTCTGCAGGAGAATTTCATCGACCACTTAACTCACCTGGTAACATGTGCGCTCCCCCCTCGCACTTGTTTTAGAAAGAATTCGAGTGGCCATGAATGCCAGAAAGTGCGAAAAATCTGGCGCGAAAATGAGAGCGTACGTAAGTGCTCGTTTATGGTTACGGAAGAAATTACAGTTTCCACGTCAATGATCACACGTGATGAAGCAGTCACTTTACAGCTACTCAATTTAGCCTCTCTCCCGAAGGGTACGTGAAAATGAGAAAGCGGGGCCATTGTGTTCTCACAAGAGCGCATTGAAAACAAGTGCGTTTACTAAATTGATGCAGTAATTATGAAAAAAGCACCCCGGTCTGTTTGCTTATAAAGCTGCACACATATAATAGCGAGCATATTTTGATGTTGCAGAAGTTTCATTTAAAGAACATGGAGATCCGTAAAAGTAGGAAAATTTTTCATGGTTTTACTGAGTTGTGTAGATTGCTGATTAGGTCATTTATGAAACCTGTTGAATTCGCATACCACTTGCACGTTAGAAGCGCATATGCCTGTTTGTATGCGGATGTTTGTCTTGGTGTACGTCTTGGACAATGCACTGAACTTGTGCTGTCTGAAAAAGTTAAACACTGCTTTGCTTCTCTTTGTGTAGGGTATCAAAGCCCTGTCGTGAGTAGGATGTCAAGTTCCTGTCTATCAACGCGAACTGTCAAAATATCAAATGTAGTTTGTCGTTTCTCCTTTTATATGATTAACATTCCTGGACAACATCGGCCACGTTGCTGTTCATATTGTGCTCCTAATTACTTCAGCGCTGCAGTCCTCTCCTGTAATAGCAGCTTTGGAAAGCCGTACTATCAGTATTTAGAGAAAAAAAATGTTGTTCAGTTTATCACCCTCCTTCGAAGCACCCCATTGATGGATCGGCTCTGCAATGATCGTGGGCGGAACCACGTGTCGTAATGTAATTTCTCTCTTCACGGAAATTACACAAAAAGGAAGGAATTCAGTTTGCGTCACTGGGTTGCAGTGTGCCAGAAATGAAAAAGGTCAGCGCTAATCAGATAATCTTATTTTGCCACCAAATATCTGTGTCGTCATAGCACGTACATGAATAGCAAAAGTACTCCTCTCAGATGAGCTACAGTATAAGCGTATTATGATATTAGATAATATAAATACCAGATTACAATACGTTTCATAGCTTCGTAATAATACATCTATACCTACCTATATTTGTGTTCTCCTCCTATTAAGGTTTAAATAATCGGCTCTGCTTGAATTTCTTTTAGTTTTGCTCATGTTCCCTTCAGCGTCATGTCACGTTACACTCTAAACATTTTCGCCAAGAATGAATCAGCCAGAAAACTCAGTCGGGAGAAAAAATTCAAAAATCGCTAGAGCAATGGGTTCCACCCTACGATAGTGTTAAAGAAAAAAATGTATTGTGCAACGCAGTATGTAGCCCTAACTGCTCTTTGGCCACTTTTAGTTCGAGATGCGTGTTTTTTTTTCCTTAAATATGACGGGATATCATTCACTAAAGTTGATGCATAATCTGTCTGGAACCAGGCAAAAGTCGTGCCTGAATATATACCAAAAAAATGTCGGGAAGGTTGTCGTTGGTTTATATCTGACAATTGCAGAACACGCGTTGAAGGCTCGGAGACATGAACGACCGTGCTCGCCGCTATCATAGTACTGTGAGCGCTTCTCTTTCTGGGCACCGGTTCGCCTAGTACTCTGTTCGATCTTTAGCGGTTTGATTGCTGAGGTATTCACTGTCGCAAATACGCGACGGTACACAACCGGGTTGTGATGATACGCAGGAGAATTATTTCTGTGCTAATGGGGGCAAGGTAACTTTTTAACCTGTGGGTAAATGGGTATCGAATATCACTTTGATTCATTTGCCCAGTACTCGCAACTCAAACCGCAACGCCGCCGTTTTCGCAGTTCTAACACAACCGCTGAACTAACGGCTGCAAAATGTGCAAAGTCGCCTTTCTGAAGACAATACAAAACAAATGATTGGAAGTAGCGGTAATCATGCTCACGTACGTGCGTAAACTCGTCCTTGCCTCTGAAGGTATTGCAGACGTACGCGTAGAAGTCTTTACAGGGGTCAACGCTGTGGTCGAGTTTGGCCCGTATCCGCTGTGCCAATGAACGGCAGGAACACGCTGTGCATTCGTTTTTGACTGGACGATAGGAGGGAAGGTTATGCCGTATATCGGGTAATGCAGTCGCTGAGGTATTCACATTGTGCCATCGGGGCCTGTTGCAATGGCCGTGTTACACCGAGCTTCGAAGCTTTGGGAACATAGAGAGGCAGCGAAGTGTCCACCTTGTTGTGAGAGTAAAAAGTAAATTTGTACAGTCATAGCCTGCCACTTGACTTGCTTATTGAATGGGTACTACACTTACACTAGCGGCAACGTGCTCGATAAGATGGAATAAAACTGAACGAAAGTAAGCGCTCTTATTATAGGGCGCTCTTCCAGTCACACGAATACACTCTTCCTGTGACCAAAGCTGTATGGAAGAATGAAGGAAGATGTAGTTATTAAAAATTGTTATGGTGATTGCATCATTATCCAATAGGTAAGTGTACGTTTGCGTATTATCGCACGTCATCAGCCACCTCATCTATTTTCAACTGGCATTTACATTTTCTTTTCGATGTTTAGAAGCATTATTGCATAGTATTCTTTTCCACCCTCTCATAAAACATCACTCAAACTTTGCACATCTCTAAGGACCTGATCGCCCATACAAGAAAAATATCCTTTGGAGCGTGCCGAGATGGATATCTGCGTATACAGCAGGAATTGGCTAGATCTACACACTCTGCACCTCTCACTAAATTTAGTGCGGCACACAATGCTATGTGAACGAGTTTCTTTTCGTGGTTACTGCGAGAGCAACGATATGAAAACTCTAGACGCACGTTCGAGTCATCGCTGCAAGCGGTTCTTTATAATGTACAAGAGCGGTATGATCGTACCGCGCCTCTTTTGTTCTATGTGTGATGTGCGAGGGCCGGCTTCAGTCCCTCAAAACACTCCACCGGGGGCTCTGACCTGGGCGGCGGGTTCAGATCTATATATATCTATATATATATATATATGTGTGTGTGTGTGTGTGTGTGTGTGTGTGTGTGTGTGTGTGTGTGTGTGTGTGTGTGTGTGTGTATTTCAACATCCGTGGCTTGACCCCTTGACCCCGAATAGTTCCTCTCGGAACAAGGTTCAAAGGGAGCCAGCAACGCTGCAGACACTCTAAGCCGTACTCGAAAGGCACAGACCATTTTTCCAGATTGTACCCAGCAACTTCCCGCCACTAACGTACTAGAACATCCTACTAGAACATAGAAAAGGAGTAATTCATAGGGCACTCCGTCCAATACCAGTGCTTGCGCAGCGACAGTGTTTCCGAGACACGATATGGTAACACAAGTCCATTTATCGTGAACATCTCGCCTTCCATCGTATCCGTGTACTTCTACAGGTCGTCCCTGTTTTACTTTCTCACTCTCAACAATACTGGCATTTATGACTGTGACGCTGGCTCCGCTGTCAACTAACGCGCTCCTTTGCTTTCCATTAACAAAAACAGATATGTACAATAGACTTGTATGCGACAAATAAACAGCTTCTCTTGATGTCATCGGGCGGAAGCCGAGACCCTCTTTATATAGTTTTTTGTCACGTCATCTAGCTCCTCATTATGGCATGAGTCTTCCTGGTCGGTTAAAAATGACACACGCGTTGCGGTAGACTTCGAGTTTGCAAAGGGGCGTCTTTCGTCAGCTCGTGTGGTACCTGTACACCTTGCAGCAGGTGTCATGGTTTGACGCTGGGTTCCTAGGTCCTGGAGGTAGAGGTTTCGCATTCCCCGCAGAAGGTCTTCAATCGTCTTGAGTCCTGTCACTTGTATTTGCTTCTGGAGGTCCGGACTCAAACCATGGATGATAAGCGGAACCACAGACGTCTCGGGCAAGGATGGGTCAGCCAGCTGGAGCAACCGCCTTTTCTCGTAAAAATAGCTGAGTGCAGATCCAGACGTGTACTTGAATGCGATTGCTTTGTCCCATAGCAACACTTTGTTCTCGCCAAAAGAGCTGAGAAAACTTTCTTTCCACTCTGTCCATGGCTTGTTGCTGTGAGCGTTGACACGCAACTCATACCAACTCTTCGCTATTCCCGAGACGAATAATCGCATGTTTTTCACTTTATCCTCGTCACTGTGCCAGTAGTTTTCGTTGCATGCATATTCGTAAAATGTTAGCCAGGACTCGGGACTGCTAGACTCTCCATCAAACATGTCTGGCTTCACGTGTTCGAGACTTGGTCTGCTTATTCGTTCGGTCACGTTTACAAGCAACCGCATTAAATCATTTTGCTGCCTGTTCTGTTCCTGTTGCATTGCAAGAAACTTGTTGAACAGCTCGACGGAGCTGTCAGACGAAGCAACGGTAGCGGGCTTCGCGTAGTTTCCAACTGGAGTCAGAACAAAATTCTCATAATCTTGAAGTTCATATTGATCCTCACTGTTCCTTTAGCAATTAAATCACTTGGAGTGAGCTTCGTTCTAGTGCTTATGTAGGAGACAAATTCGTCAGTGCTCACTGCTTCCGGAAGAGCTTGTTCCTCTTCATCTTGAGGCGTTGCAGCCAAGATCCGGATGCCACCGCGTTGATTTGCTCCAATGGTGAAGTCCACCCACATCTTGACTTGAATGTCCACACAGGAACTATACGTGGCTGCGCCAATTTGTAATAATACACGTTGGGCTAGGCTATGGTGTCAGCCATGTTCTTTATTTAGAACACCCTCATCTTCCTCGTCTTCCCTCAGTCCTTCTCTAACTTCTCCACCACGTCCACGTACAACATATATATATATATATATATATATATATATATATATATGTATATATATATATATATATATATATATATATATATATATATATATATATATATATATGTGTGTGTGTGTGTGTGTGTATTTCAACATCCGCGGCTTGACCCCTTGACCCCGAATAGTTCCTCTCGGAACAAGGTTCAAAGGGAGTCAGCAACGCTGCAGACACTCTAAGCCGTACTCGAAAGGCACAGACCATTTTTCCAGATTGTACCCAGCAACTTCCCGCCACTAACGTACTAGAACATCCTACGCCAACTGACGATCATCCACTGGTGTCTGTGCCGTTACGGCGACATGCGTTTAGAGAGCGGGCCGTGAATGGTGAATAATAGAATAAATGCTAGCCGCTATTGTTATCAGGCCGTCCGTGGGCTCCAACAGTCAATTTAGTCCGTAAAAAGAAGCTATAAAGTCCGTGAAAAGTCCGTCATTTTGCAAAAGTCCGTGATTTCAGTCCGTAAAAAGAAACTACAGTAAGCTATAGAAGCACACCATACCCGACTCGTACTCGTTTCCGCGTATTGACGACGCCATTGATACCATACGAAATTCAAGGTTCTTTTCATCTCTTTATTTGAAAGCGGGGAATTGCAAAGTCAACGTTGCCGAACAGGATAAGTGCAAGACGGCTTCCTGTACGATTTCTGGCTTGTACGAATTTAACCGCGAAATCAGAAAGTTCCCCTTGTTCTCTGAATACACGAGCGGTATTCTCCACGTTTATGTAAAAGCCAAGGCGCCATGCGCTTTCTCCCACCGCTATCCATGCAACAGTACACGCCCGAATGAGCATCGACATCACGCCCATGGCTGCCGCCCAGAGAAATGAAGGGGAACTCCAGCAGCAACACAAACTTGGCACATACCTTGTCTTGGCTGATGGCTTGGTGCTGACTGTGACGTGCCCTTTGTTTGTCATACGTCGACAGGCCGCATTCGTACCTATACCTGGCGACAACTTTCTGTGGCAGCACAGCTAAAGCTACGTGGGCGGAGCTTCTGCACATGTGTAACTACGCCAAGTAGTCCGTTCGCGGGCGATTTCGGTTTTGGTTTCGCGAGCGCATAAAACATGTGCGTTTCCACACGAGTATTCATGGCTCATGATGTTATTTGGGAATTTATGCAGATAGTTTATTCACAGATGTAGTCGAAATCTACCACATGACTTGATATACTTAAGCATGCAGCACAAATACCTGGAATCGTTGCTGACTCTTCTGCAAATCAAATTATGTAACGCTAATGTGCTAGCGGTTCAAGTCCACGTGCAAAGCGAGCACCATTTAGTATTGTTTACATTTCTTTTTTGGGAAAGCGATAGAATATTTTGCATTGCGAAGGAACGCAGGGATCAGCTTTATTAAAGCGGTCGGTTTTACTTTTCAAAGAAAAAAGAAAGCCACGGCCCAGCAGTAACTGCGCAATGGGAAATCTTATGCAAAGGTAACAATACATTTTCTGAATTTCGGTGCACACAGGGTCGACATCGTCGTTTTCCTACATTTGGAGACGCTGTAACTTTCTGGAGACGCTCACGTCACTTTGTCAGGGGACGCGAAGGCATCGAAAGGCAGCAGATATCTTGGCCACGACCAGTCAGGAGCGGGCGTCTCACGCGTGTGATTATACAAACGGGTGAAACGCGTTCCTTACTCCCGTGGTCAAGAATGCTTTTTTTTTTTTTGCAAATTGAAAATCACGCTGTCAGTCGCATAATAGACATGAACGCGTCTGTTGCCGAGGCAAAGCTGTGCATGGGTGATTTTGTCACCGTAAATCGCTCTCATTCAAAACGCCAAAACACCTCCCGCCGTAGGTGCCGACGGGCACGGTGTTAGACGCAATCTTCGGTGCGACTGTATCAGTAATATTAGGCAACCGAAATACCGACCATGTATGCAACGCATTTTATGAAATGGGCCACTTATTTTACGTACTGTTTCCAATCGCAGTTTTGCTTTGAAGCGGCTCTTCTTGCTGAAGACTTGAAGGTCACCGTCGTCACTGTCAAGGAAGCTATCGCGATGAGAGACCCACTTGCGATGGTGGTATCACTTGCACACTTCTTTCTCGGTGATAGTATGGGCAAATCAACAAAATAATTCACAACGCACCGCTGTCTTCGTTTCATTCTGGTCGATGAACAAAGATCACCTGACGAACACGCGCTTATGCTCTCTTGCTAGCTTCGATGTGCACCTGTTGCAGCCGAGCGACGCCATTGTTGTTGAGTGGGGACGGAAAACGTGAAACGGACACCAGAAAACCTGAAAACTCGAAAGAGCGAAAATCGCTAATTTTTTACGGGATCATCATTCTTACTTTCAGCGCAAGCAATCTTGAACGTAATACCTATTTCTTTTCTTTTTATGTTTTCTGTTATGCTACGTATTCTACAAAAGCTAGCGTTCGCGGACTACATACAGAAGCGGAGTAAAAAAGTGCGTGGTTCGGTTGCGTAGCCTTCGCTGTGCTGCCACAGAAAGTTGTCGCGAGGTATACGTGCCTCTCCAATTCCGTTGAGCAAGCAGTCTTTGACGGCCCGCATTTCTTGGCTCACACTGGCATTCACGCCATATAGCGACAAATCACTTCTCGTTATGTGTGTCCGAATTGTAACGTAGACGTTCGTCGTTGATTACGCCTGACCGTGGTTGCCGACTGACCATGGTTGCCTATTCGACTCAACATTGTTTGCCAATCTATCTGGGCTCCTCGGTGTCACCCACATCACGACTACCTTTACCACCCAATCACCAACGGCATCATCGAACGTTTTCTTCGCCAATTGAAGGCGCCACTCATGGCTCCCAGTTTTCCTCCATTGTGGGCCGTACGCCTTCCTTTCGTTATGCTTGGCATCGGCACGCCTCTTCATAGTCAGTCCTTCATAAGCGCCACTGAGCTGACATTTAGCATCTCTCTTCAAGATCCTTCAAGAACTTCAAACCACACTTTTCGTATTGCCGCGTCGAAACATTAAATTGCTTTAATAGTATGGGCATTTCACTCTTCAGGCCAAGTCAAAATAATGCTGAGTTGCACACCGACCTGCTCTGCTGCTGTCGGAAAACAGCTCCATCCTGAGCAAAACATGTGTGTCGCTGGGTTTTTCAGGTACTATTTGTTTTCTATACGTGGTATGTTATAGTGTTTTTTTGTGAGCAGTGAAAGTGATCAAAATTTTAGGCTTACAGAATGGGGACATGTTTACTAATGTTGATTGCTCACGGTGCTTACCGTAGTACTCTCGTCTTGCGGCTGTTTGGAGAACATAAATCGGAAGAATAAAAAGCAGGAAATCAGTCCTAGTCCGACAGCGAGCAAGGCGACCAGGTAGAGGCTGATCCCGTGGTAAATGTGCATGTTATTAGTTTCGCCTTCGGGAAGTCGCCCCTTGTGTAGCGGTTCCTCTAGATCCTGGACAATTGGTGAAAGCGACAAAGATCGCCGATTATTACGTTGTGAGCGGTCTGTCTATACCTCTTAGATGATTGAGCCTTCAATATATTGCAATAACTTATAAACACTGAAAGTTGCGAGTAGATAGAATTTAGCCAGAAATGATACCTGTAGAAACGCGTATGGTAAACAAGAACAAATCTCCATTCTGGTTATTATTTAATAATGAATTATTGTTCATTAATAATTTCCTTACTAACAGTGCAAACATGTATTACATTGGGGAAGTGCACGAGAAAAAATATTAAAAAGAAGATTTATTGTCAGCCCAACAACTTATCAAACCTAGTCACCAATATAGTGCTCTCCTTTCCTTCATTGTTTGCTCTCTTCATTCACCATCTGTGCTGAGGAACAATTTAGCAAAAATGGCTGCTAGCCAAGGAAACACTTCTGCCTTAATATGAAATAATGTAACTGTTCGATAATCTATTTTATCGAGTCGCTTGCTGATTATAACCAATTCCGTGCGTTCGGATTCGTGAGTAAATCGCCCGAGTGAGCCTGTTAAAGTCCCACTTTGATTATCCCTTCTCTGCGACAGGTGGCAAACTATTCAACTGGAGAGTGGAAGTCTAAAAGAGCTAAAGAAGTAGTGAATGCCGCGGTAGGTAAAAATCTATACTGAAGCTGAAGGGTGCAAATAAGAAAGGACGAGAACGCCCATGTCGTCTTGTTCTTATCGCCGTTTATTATTTTGACCCTTCGGTTTCAGTAAAAATAAGCATTAAATGGAGGCTGACGAAATTTTAGAATTCGGTAAAATCTTTCTGTTAAGCAAAAACCGACAAAATTGTCAATGATGTCGTAACTTTTTGCCGCGGTTGTTACAGCAGGGGCTTTAGAATAGGCGAAAGGAAAGTTTTTCTTGCTCCGCCCACGCGAACGCGCCGAAGGTGTGGGCGTGGAAAAGACCTAACCGGAACTACGTCATGCTTGGTACCTTTGGCGAAATGGGCACTGCAATCCGCTGGAAGATTCCCGCCATTGACTGATCAGAACTGCGTGAGCTCCGTTTATGTACCTGACACTTAAGTGTGTAGAGAGACGCTGAAATTTCTGCGGCTGGTTTACAATAGTTACCATAAGGACAAATATTCTAGCGAAATGTGAACAAGCGTCTCTTGCATCCTCAACCTTGGCCTCCGTGACTAGCTTCTGCTGCCGGAGAAAACCGCGGAGTTGACACTCTAGCAGTGATCTAACAGTCCATGACGGACTTGTGGGCGACGGTCGTTCACGTCGACTTGTCTTCGTGACGTGGTCTGCAGTCAGCGGCGCCTGGAACGTAGTTGCATTTCGCACGACCATGCTGCTGCTGTCTTCCTATGTCGAGCGAAATGGCGGGCTATACGTGGACTCTTTGCACCCTCAAAACGCTGCCACTACTTGATGATGGCATCCACCGTGTCACAGTCCTTGCGTATGCGAACATTGAAAGCATCTGCTACGCCTTCTAAATGCGAAACATTTGTTGGCGTTCCGCCACTTGAGCGCATCTATCTATCTATCTATCTATCTATCTATCTATCTATCTATCTATCTATCTATCTATCTATCTATCTATCTATCTATCTATCTATCTATCTATCTATCTATCTATCTATCTATCTATCTATCTATCTATCTATCTAGCCGCCTACGACATTGTGTCCCCGTGGGCCTTTCGTTAATGTGATGTATAGAAAAAGTGGTACGACATGACACGACATTATACAGAAAATAAATGGCTCGTCATAACATGAAAACCGTGACATACGAGCTATGAACGACATGATTTACGGGCCACCGTCTGGGTTTTCTTGTGGTTTTGCTAATTAAATGTATACCAAAACTGGTATGGCGTGAGAATAATGAATGATGTACAAGATTATCTCGTCGTAACGTGTAAACCATGATGTGCATGTCATATACGGCATGACTTACAAGCGACGCTCATGGTGTACTGGCGGCCGTTTCGCTAGCTTCGTATACACCAAAATCGGCCCTTCCTGAAGTGACCGTATGACGAAGATAGATGACAGGTGATAACATGAAAATCATGACATGCTTCTCATGTACAGCATGACTTACATGCCACGCTCATGGTGCGGTGGTGTTCGTTTCCCTGGCTTGATATCTACCAAAATTGTTATTGTGGGGCGTCAGTGGATGACGAACATTAAGGTTAGGTGCTAACGCAAAAATCATGACATAAATGTCAGGTACGGCATGACTGATGTTGCCACGCACGGTGCATTCGCGGCCGTTTCGCTAGCCTGATATATAGCAAAACTGGCATTGCGTGATGTGACTGTATGAGGGACATAAATTACAGTTCGTGACATGAACATCATGAAATACATGTAGTGCACGTCATGATCTACGTGAGACACAGTCTTGAAGCACTCGAGGCGGCTTCATTCGCTGGATATATACCAATATTTTTATGATGTTACATGACTCTATGACGAACATAAACGACAAGTCCTGACATGCAAACGATGGCATGCATGCCATGTACGCCATGATGTACATGTCATGGTGCGCTTCGGGCCGTTTTCCTAACTGGTTAGATAGGGAAATTGGTATGATATGATATGAGTGCATGAAGAACATAAATCATAGGTAATGCATTTTATATACCAGAATATACGTTTCATTATCATAATACATACGAGCTTGTACACGCATGCATACAGGACAATGATGAGATAGGGAACCACACATAATGAAACGATTGACTTCATTTGCCTCAAAAACAAAACTATGTATGCATCTCCTTGCTGACTGCTTCGCGTTACATCGATTCCCACAGTGCGTGGGATCTGGAGGATTTTTAATAAGTGCCCCACTTTCTCGGTTTCATCCATGTCGCTATCGGCTCCGCGGAGAAGAGCTAGCAGGTTCTTTATGTAAGTCATGGACGATTCTGTTGATGTTTGCTCACGAGTATCCAGCTCGTTCTCGGCCACGGCCCTCCTACCCGCAGACTTGTCGAAAAAGGTACGGACTGTTTTCTTCCATGCGTCCCTCCTTCCAATTTACGCTTTGCGATTCTCGAACCACACATTTGCAGTTCCTTTTGGGTGAAACCAGATGATAGTCAGCATAAGTGCGTCATCTCAGCGATAATTCTTACTTGCGCATTCGTACATCGCCGAAAAGTTTTCGATGTCGAAATTTCAGTCCCACAGATCGCGCCAGCATGTTTTACCTGAGTAAGGACAACCGCTGATGTCGTGGTCTCGGCGGTAGCCGATCGGTCTACTGTCATCTCGGCAAAATCCAAGCGTCGACCACTTCGGCGTTTTGTTGTATTATGTTCTTACCCCCACTACCAACAAATGTCACGGGGGTGAGAGTATAAAAGAAAGCTATGCATTTACAAAATAGAAAGAGAGAGATACAAATACCTGCAACTTAGGTGGCGGAACAGCGACAACACGGGCGCTATTGCATTCGTCATCTTCATCGTCTATCTTGAGCATTCCTGGTGCTGGGTGTAACACGTGCTACAAGTCGCACCTGGATGTATCGCGATCTTTTGGAACATTTGCGGCGGTTCTAATCTGGCTGCGTGATAACGAGTATGTGTTACTACTTTCGGAAACATAACCGATCAAGCAAATTTCGCCGTTTTCTTAGAGAATATGTCTAACTGTGTGGCGAAATAACAACCATTCTGGATTCATGCTTGCACTCTTTTTTGCGAGAATGAAGTGACACCTCCACCAGGAATAACAATATAATAATACATTGGGTTTTACGTCCGAAATCCGCGATATGATTAGGGATGCCACAGTGGAGGGTTCCGGAAATGTCGACCAGCCGGTGTTTTTTACCGTGCACTGACATCGCACAGTACAAGGGCCTCTAACACTTCGCCTCACTCCGAATGCGACCGCCGCGGCCGGTATCAAACGCGTGACATTCGGGTCAGTAACCGAGCACCGTAACCGCTACACCACCGTGCAGTCTATCCGGAACAATCCAAACACCTCCAGTCACCTCGTGTTTTGTATCAGCCGTGTCGCTTATGTTAAGGATAGGTCGGCAAAAAAAAAACGGAACTCATTCATACTCACTCAATATATTTTGCTCTGAGGGCTCAGTCGGACTCAGCCTCACCAACATTGTCCTCAACCGGACTCACTGGGACTCAGACTCACTAAACTTTTTCAAAACCGGGCTCACTGGGACTCAAACTCACCAAGCTATTACTCAGCCGGACTCACTCAGACTCAGACACACGGCTTGACTCAAGTCTAAGTCAGCCTCTGTGAGTCGAATCACGTGTGCATTAGCGTAATACTAGTTATGTGAATCATGGTGTCAATGTTCTTTAACGCCAATATCTCACATAATCGGTGCTCTGTGTTACGCCTCTTGAGTTTGTAAATTCAAATGGGTGTTATCAGTGGTTTCAATCTAGTAAGCATTTTTTAAAGAATTACGCGACTCACACGAGATATTTTTATCAAGAACTTCCCGTAAAAGAGCTTGCGGCTGGAAGTCATGGCAGCCTCCCCCTCTCCCTTAACTCATGAATGTTCGTGCGTTGAGATATGTTTGAATAGACGAGTATAAAAGTAAGCTGATATAAGACTGATAGTAATGCTGAAGATGAGTAGATAGGACGACAGGTCGGCAACAGAAGGTGGAGCACACTCAGGCTCACTCAAGAAATATATTTTCTGCTTTGGACTCAGTCGGACTCAGCCTCACCAACATTTACCTCAACCGAACTCACTCGGACTCAGACTCACTGAAATTTTTGTGAGCCGGACTCACTAGTACTCAAACTCACCAATATATTACTCACCTGGACTCACTCAGACTCAGGCTCACAGCCCGATCTGAGTCTGAGTGAGTTTGCTGACCTATGGTCTTAAGTTAATCTCAGTAAATGTGTCAGAAAACAGGTCACGTCACCATGCTTCAGCTGAATCCGTGTCGTCGTTCCAGGAGAAGAGGCGATGACAGTGTGCTCTAGGTCCTTGGTGCTAAGTGAAGCAGCGAATTCGGGTACGGCGGATCGAACCATGAATGACAGCATTATGGAAGACACACAAGCGAGTTATATGATGATGATTGCCCCGCAAAATGACCCGTGCCCACTGGAACAAGGGTCGCTCAATGGGCAGCTTGCGCATGTGATAAATTTGCCGAGTTGTTCTACTGATGCCAGGTTCCGAATGCGTGCTGCTAAGCAGGCGCTGTCGAACCCGATGTTAACCATTTCTGCGTGCCACACTTCATGCATGCCTGTCGCAGTGAATTAGTGTCATATACCTCGTTCACCTGCCGCAACAGCCGCGAGCCAGAGCAGAGCCCACCAGACTTCGCGCCTGCGTTCGCACCTACACAAGCCAAAACGCGTCTTACCTCTTACGCTTTTCCGGTAGTTCCAGGGGTCCGTGCTTCGGACCCACCGCATTCGCGAGAGAGCTAAAGAAGCCGCAAAGCATTTGAATTCGGGCTTTGAAATAAACAGTTATTCGGAAGCCCCTGTCCTGTCGTGCCTGAAGACGTAACCCTGACGACGATTTGAAGAAGTTACCGTGCATTAAGTCTGCAGCATACTGCGGCATGCATGGTAACGCACGGCTCCATCGCAGAGTTTTCCGGGACTGGCTCGGCATCATGGTCCGAATGTCTAAACTTCTACTTTTAAGCGAACGACATCAAAAAAGACATCGGCAAGCGAGCGGTTTTGCTGACATTGTGTTGGACTTCCACTTATGAGATAGTGAAAGCATTGTTCTTTATGTATACTTTCTTTCTTTCAATGACGGAGACGTTCCGTGGAAGTGGGGATGCTGTGTGTATTCGCGGGTGCAGCGAAGGTAGGGGGGGGGGTTACGTGATAAAGCCTCTCGATTGGTGCAACCACAGTATTACCACTGCCCACAATGACCTGTTATATTTAATATGAAAGAAGGCCATCACTATTATTCTAGGACTTCCGATAGTACATAGACTTGAGATTTTACTTTGCATAGACTTGGCATGCCAGTCGCACTGCGAAATTGCCGTACACCAATATATCGGTCATAAAACTGAGCCTAAATGGTCAAGTAGCCCGCAGAGGGCACGAAGCGACGCCTGTTGGACGTATCAAAGCGCTCGTTGCGCATTTTGTTTACAAAACCGACCTAGTGCAGTGGCAGATCAGCGTGTATGAAAACTGCGCCACGTGTACGCAGACGTATCATGGACCACGAATAAAGCGCCGAGGTGCCCGTTAAAGCCAATGTTATCTTCCTTATCTCAGCTTGCCGAATTACGCAACTCATTCCAGCTCACACTGTACAAATTACACTCATGAGTGTGTTTACCAGTGCTCCGCGCGCTTTGTCACCACGGGTCCACAAATCGACCAAGTTTCATGGCACGCACTATACGAGTCTTCAGTGCTGCTACCACATGCGTCTCTCGCTACCCACAGACACCCGATGTGCGGATGCGGCGTGCGATGGCTTCATTAAATAGAAACTTAACTGCAAAATTTCTTGTCTACGTAAATACATTGCGTGCTAATGGGGGTAAAACAGTAGCCTGTTGCATTCATTCTGACCACTCGCGTAATCCTAAGATGCCCTTTACGGAACCCCTGAATTTCGTGGAACCCAGTTTGAGAAGTCTACCGAATTCAACTGTCATGCGGCAAAAAATACGCGGACCAAAATAAGCAATGCTTAAACGACAGGGTCAGAAAGCAGTGCAATAATGTTAGGAATGGCAGAGAGGGTCACCTGGCAATCCATTGCCGAGATTGAAAGTGTTTCAACGGATTTTCTTGTGTGCTCTGTGATCGCCAGAAGTCGCGATAAATGGACTACATTACAAATTGACGTAAAAAAGATTGTTGAAGCAGGTGGGTCAGGCATGAGTGTGGCGTGCATATCATTATCACGAAGAGAGTTGCATTTTCTGAATGAGTCTGCGCAGCGATGAAATATGATATGAAGCTCACTTACATGTTCTTCAAATATGCATTGATTGCTCATTTATTTTTGGTTATAGTTCTTGAGTAACAAAATGTATTATAATTATCTAAATAGTCTCGCTAATAAAATATTGCACAGAAACTCTTTAGTAATTGGAAGAATCTAGACTAGGTTTGCTTCGTGTAATGCTATTCGTCATTTTCAAAATATTGGTGCTCAACAACTGGCACACCCTGAATGTGTTGTCCTACCACTAAAAAAGTTTTGATGCTTAATGGGTTCAGTAGATTTATATTTTGTAGTGATGAGTCTTTTAAAATCTTGTACAGCGATATCTATCTGTAAGCTCTGACGTGCTCTTTTTTATGTTTGTTATATTCATTCCAAGTTGCATAATTATACATGAGCAGGTTATTGCTATTGAACATGTTAACAGCCGCATTTTGCCAAATAATTCTGTGCATTTTTAGACAAGTTTTTTTCAATTAAATATATTATTTATGCCTGATAAGTGGGCATGTGAGAAGTGCTACCAAGATGAATCTAATCACTTTCACTTCATAATGCAGGCCCTCAATGCCACGCTTCTCATTAGGCTGCCAACTGGGTACCTCGCAGCTTGTTCCACGGTATTCGCCGCCGTCAGCCTGCAATCGCCGGTCCCTGACATCGTCGACAGCGTACTCTTCCTGGATGCACCCTCACCTGGCAAGCTCGTTCACTGAAGTTGAACCGCATTGGCAGAGTCTCGAATAAAATACAGCAAACTTCAATATGCCGCTCAATTTGCAACTGTGAACTTCAGTAGTTATGTGAACTGCGGTAGCGGTATTGCTGTTAGTTGCTCCTGCGATTCTGTTGCAGGCTGGTGTACATTCATCGTTATACACTAAAGGATTGAATTCCCTGAGCCTACTATTTTACTTTACATAAATGATTTGCCTAACTGCCTATCACAAACTGAAGCTTTCCTTTACGCGGACGACACCACATTGCTTGTTAGCGATCGATCACTAACTGTTCTTACAGCGAAGTTAAACACTGATCTGCAGAATATTTTAGCATGGTGCCACCTCAATTCGCTTAAAATCAACCCCACCAAGACTTCGTTTATGCTTTTTCATTCCAATCATAAAACACCTGAATTCATTCCCACTGTCATCCTTGACTCTCACGTCATTAGTGCAGTAGATGAATGCTCATTTCTTGGTGTTACTTTAGACTCAAACTTAAAATTTACGAAACATATCGCCCATCTGAAGCGCAAAATTGCTCCTGGTATTAGAATTTTAATTAAAGCTAGGTACTATTTCAGGAAACCTGCACTAATAACCCTGTATTATTCTTTCATTCACAGTCACCTGAATTACTGCATCACGTCGTGGGGTACAACTTATCCAACACATATAGCACCGCTACAACATTTACAAAATCAGGCCATACGTATAATAACATTCAGCTCATTCAGCTACTGTGTTTCTCACATGCTCCATAATCACAGAATCCTTTCACTGCATAGCCTCGTTAAATACAATTTATGTATAGTGTTATTTAAACTGATGAGCAACCCTCCTCCTGTGAACATATTTCCCGAAGCCATTCTAGTTAACACCAATCGAACAAGGTTCGCAGCTAACAATAATTTATTACTGCCATTAGTCCATACTAATTATGGAAAACACTCTGGATATTTCGCGTCATTATCGATTTGGAATAGCCTTCCTCCTAACATTAAGCAGTCTTTATCACTAGCTCTTTTTAAAAAAACATTATTCTCATTTCTTCTTATACATTAGAATTATGAAATGTATATTATATTCACTTCTCATTTGTGTACTTTTCGTACTGCCACAGCTTTTCATCTTTTTTTTTCTTTTTAATCGTCCCATTATTCATTTGGTCAATGTATTTTGAATTTTTTTTTACTTTGTTGCATTTTGTAATTTTTTTTTATTTTTTATAATTTTGTAAAATGTTTTAAGCAGTGTTCTTGTTGTACTTATAATTGTTTAATTTTGAATACTTGTAGTTTGTATTACATTTTCTTGTTTTGTATGAAAGTAAATAAACTGAAACTGAAACTGCTGCTGTTCTCGTGCCTACAGGTGCGAGTGAGACAATATGTCAAGGCTTCTTTTGACATTTATGCTATTATGTTTCCATGACATTGAGGCTAACCTTTTGTCATAATACTCATTCTGAATCCCTTCTAGAAATTGACTCCCTCTCTAACGACTAGCAAACCAACGAGAATTCTGTCACCTTTCAAAGGATGCGTATAACCATTCACTTCAAAGTATCAAGTCCAAGCCGAATTCACTGCAGATATAACAAGCTTAGATGCTAAAATTAGCTGCACAAATAAAACTAGCAGTGCTTGAACGAAAAACACTGGACACTAATGAACAGTAGCTCACAACAATGTAGAGATCACTTGAAGGGCTCATCTATAGATACGAATTATAAGAATCTCGACTGAATGAACAAGAACACCAATCACGTCATGGCAGTTTAATCATTTATGGTGCAATATATAGAATGAAATTTTTGTAACAAACTGAACAAAATAGTTGCAAGGTTTACCTTGATTTTTAAAGGCCTATTTCCTGATCTAATCAAGAGGCCACATGAAATGGTCAGATTTACATTGAATGAATGTCAGCAAATAATCATAAAGCTCAGTTGATTTAAAACTACTGGAAAGTTTTCTTCAATGTGTAACCTGTTTTGCCACGCACATGTCGAAGGGTTTTCCTGTTTTGGTAAATGCTGGTTCTTTTTGCGAATATTTTAAGCTCCGTCAAGACATGCTGTACCTGAATGGGATGTGCCAGATTTTTAACGCTGGTACACTGTCTCTGTCCATGAAATCGTGCCAAGGAGTAATAACACAATCACCATTGGGAATCATTCATTGCATACAACACGTGCCTGAAGGTTGGAAAATGAGAGGTATAATACTTGTACACTTGTATTCCTCATCTAGAAGAATGATTGATAAATGACTTATGCACGTGTTGTTGCATCTAATAAAAAAGGCTTCAGATATTTCACGCGTGCGTTGATTGACATTTTGATTTGATAGTGGTTTTCTGCATGTGGGGGACACATCTACATGATCTACAATGGGAAGCCAAATGCGACGTCACAGCATCACCTGAAAGTGTCAACTCATGCTCACGTAAGCGTGCCTTTACGCAGCGCCCCGTTTGGCCTACGTATTCACTGCCACAAGAGAGAGGAATGGCGTACACCAAGCCAGTAGCACAAGGCACATACTTGCGAACATGATTGGTGACACACTTGTTTCCTTTCCCTGGCCTCTGACACAACGCTCTATCTACCCAAGCGCACACATTACCTACTTTATTACGCGCTGAAACCAGCACGTTTACGCCATACAGCGCACCAACGTTTTTCAAACCATGCGCGGTTCTGTGTAGGTAAGGGATGACAGCATGCCTCTTTTTCTTGCTAACTTCCGGGGCAATAGGATCACGGTGACCAGGCTTCTTCAACTTACTTATCAGTTTTTCCGCGACGGAACAAATCACGTCACTAGGAAAGCCAGAGTTTTTAAGACGAGCTGAAGCTTTTTTTATTCAGCTTTTTTTTTAGCTGAACCCTTTTTATTAGATGCAACAACAAGTGCATAATTCATCCATCAATCATTCTTCTATATGAGGAATACAAGTATCTGTTAGACAAGACATGATTAATTTGTGTGTTGTTACACCCGTGCTTGGTCTTGGTGACTCATTGATCTGTATATATGTTCTTTCTTTTTCGAAAATAAATTTAGTTGTGAGATCAGCGCTGTGTCTTTCTCTTCTTTCTGTCCGTGTTTAACCCGTTGCGCTGTCGATTATATTACGATGTTCAGCTAGAAATTTGACCCATTTACGTAGCGCGTAGCGTTGCAAAGTTTGGCAGTCGTAATCGTGCACGCCCAGTGCATGGAGTGCGCTCGTCAGCTCAAAATTGTCAAACCTGGTGAGGGGCCCTTTAAACTTCCTCAACTGCCAACAGACGCTCGCGTGGTCCTCTGCTAGCAGATGCGCGCGCTCCTTGTTTTTTTACCTCGGACGCTGAGGAAGGGCATTCGGAGTGTAGGCAGGCGAGCCGGCGAACGCGCTCGCTGTAGGCTCGTGCGCAACTGCAACGCCACAACTATATTTCGCGCCCTGTCACGGGGTATCCACTCATCGCTTCAAGACCACGCGTAGATACACAGCTAAACTCGCTCGACTACGCCGCTAAAGGTTTCGCTTTTAAAAAGCTACGCTAATTTCTGGCGCTTGGTCGTCGGAGGAGTAATTTGGCTGTTCCGATAAAGCGTCTTGATTCTCACATGTGCTAGATATTTTGGTAAAATTTACAATACTTATATAAACTCCATTCAGCATATGAGCAGAATACTTGCAAGAAATGATTTCGCCAGTGGTATCGCGTTGGCCCAGCGCGTTGAATTCCCTTGAGTTGGATTCTGATCGTCACAGCAGGCGCGCTGCGCAGCCCACGTGCTTTTGGAGCCGGGGAGAGCGACGTGCCTTCTACTGCTCTGTTCGCACGAAAGCAAGAGAGGAGGATCACCCAGTCAATACGGCTGACTTCCGACAAGGGTACCAATGTGGGCTCGTTGGTTCATCGTAAACTGCCTAGTAGCATAGCGCTACATAGCGCTAGCATAGCATAGCGCTACAAGCATAGCGCTAGTGTTCGTCTCGTACTTCTTCTTTGTCCGTGTGTCTTCCCGCGCTATGCTATTAGCCAGTTTAGGCTGACCTCCGGCTTCACCGAGGCTTCATTAAGCATGAAGTCAGCGCCCCTCCTCAGTTCTTCCCTTCCTCCGTGATGACGGGGAAGTGGCGGGACCACGATAATAACGCGTGGAAACTACGCGAGGTGGATGACGACTATCGTTGTGTGGCTGAAATACTACACAAATACTCGGTTTTCTTAGAGTGTAGACGCGGGAAGATAAATTATCCTAGTGAACACAGGGACGCGGTGAAAAATTACACAGTTTCGTTCCCAGGGTCTCCAACACGCGGAAACGGCGAGAACACGAACACATGCGAAGCGAAACGGAGGCACATTAGTCCTGCATCTTGCTGAGATTCTAAATAAAGAATTAACAACATGCACACATTCGGAATGTGTGCTTTAATTATTTATTCAAGTTTATTTCATTTATTTAGGCAACAAATTTCACAAACTATATATGTCACTTCGAATAATTCTCGCAGTGTCACGTGCTACTGTGAGCGAAATCAGAGCACCGACGTCTACGTAGAGGAGCGACGTCAGAGCACAGATGACTTCGCAGGGCCATTCTTTGATGTACGTCATTTCCTGCATATAGAGGCGTGCGCCCGCGAGGTGCAAGCAGTACTTAATTTGATATTTGACCTCCTTCCGCGGAGCGTAGCGTTGCAAATCTTAGCACACGTGATCGTAAAGCACATTGCATGCATTGCACTCGTCTTCTCGAAATGGCTAGGCTTGGTGTGCGTACCTACACAGCTGGAGATGAACGTGGACGAAACAGCTGTAAGTGAGATTCGATACGAGTTAGCATCAGATCGACATGAAACAAAAACATGCCCGAATTCTCTGTCATGGGAGTCGGTGTAACACGAAAAGGAAATATGTGTTCACAGAAGTAGTGCTTATTGTGTAGTGATATATGAGAGCTTGTACAATGTCTGTTGGTGTTTGGCAGCTATAGCACCGTTCGACGTGGATGCACCCACATTGACGCCTAGTGGCACTTCTCCATCGCCTCGACTAACGCCCATGATCGTGATTTAACCTTTATAGTAGCATAACTTTTGAACATACACCTGGACAGAGCTCATCGCGAATCCCGCGCAAGGATATGACATCAACAAGCACGCATAAAACGCTGGCACTCGACATGCATTTTTTCAAAGCGTCGTACATTAAGGAGAGACACGGCGTGGTGTGCGCTCCCTAGTAATAGGGTAACCTATGTCCGTGCTCACGCATACAGTACCACACTGAGCTGGAGCATCATGGGACGCAGAGGTTCGTGGCTTGAGCCGCGAACGCGCGCAGGCGTTCCTCGTCCCGCTGACTTCTGTCTCGCTCCACCAAGGCGTGACTTTCGACGTCGACATCGTTACCTTTCTGCAGCCTTAAGGCTCTGATACACTCCAGCGTAACGTCGGCGCGCGCGCAGGCGCGTCGCGGCGACGTTACGTCAGCAAAAAACAGCCCTCTACAGTCCGGCGTCGGCTGACCGCCGACGCGGCCGACGGCTGCTGGCGCGCTCGGGCGTCGCTCGGCTCCGAGTAGATCCTGCTGCATTTCGCGCCAGACGCGCCAGACTCGCATGTACAGGAACCTGCTTCGCGGGTTGCTTCGACGGTTCTTGACAGGTGGCGCGGCGCGTTCTTCGCTTTACTGCGCATGCGCTCCTCGAGATGCGAACGCACCGCGCGTTGGAGCCGGCTCGACTGTAGCGGAGACCGATTTGCGCTTGGCGTAGCGTCGCCGGCTCGGCGTGACGAAACGCAACGTCCTCGCGCGCGCTCGCGTTGGAAGTCGGAGTATAACAGAGCCTTTACTGCAGTAGTTTTATTAGCCGGCGCTATCGCACTCAAAACAGTCGGCGGCGAAACAGCATTGGTTACATGTGGAAGCTGCGCTACTTCGAAAACGAGTAGTCACGCGCTAACACGTAGTGAAACGCAAAGACGTGCACCCGCCCTAACTATCGTGCGCGAGAGTCGACATTTTTGTGCGTCAGCGCCGTATGACGGAGCCAAGTTGCAAACAGGGCGGAAGTAAGCGCAAAAAAAAGCATTTGCGTCGCCAGATAACAAATGAACGATGCACATTTGACAGCTTATCTCATGCGGTGGGGCATGTGACATATCTGCGGATTTCATTTTTCTCGGTCGCTTGCTGATCTTCGGAATATAAGATACGAGCAAGACGCCCTGCCTGTTCGTCTGAAGTGAGTTAATGCCGTGTGATGAAGTTCTCACGAAGGAACAGACAAGGAGACGATGGACCCAGCTAGAGTGTACCTGGAATAGGGGGAGTGTCCAAAGCGCCGGCTCCCGCGTGGGCCTTCTGCGGTGAACTCCCGCGCCGCGCCGCTGCTGTGCCGGACCCGTTAGAGTTACTGTATATGCTACCTTTAAGTAGCAGAGTTGCGCATCTGTCTTCCAACGCCGCTAGCAACCATGCATTGCCGAGAAGCTACCGCTTGGGCCAATTTTTTTATTTCTCGACGCCGCCGCTGCAGCGAACTGAATTAACACTTGTCATCGACAGCCAATGCTTATCGCCGATCTTCGACACGCCAGACAGGTTAATCGGCGACACGGTAGGCATGTCGCCTGCAAAAACGAAGTCCGACTTCACCGCATAGATGTGGTTGCTAGCCGGCAGGGCTGGGCAGTATCGCGATACAAAAGTATCGCGATAGTATTTCAGAGATACTTTTGAGTATCTGTATTTCTGTATCGAGATACATTTGAAAAATGTATTTGTATCTCAGTAGTGAAATACATTTACGATGTATCGCCTGTATCGCGATACTATGCAGGACACGGGTATTTCGTTACATGGTTTTTTGTGTCGGAAATGTGTTGAGGCGTGTTTCCAGTGGGGGAATGGCGTTTTTTTTTTTTTCTTTTTTGTGCCAAAACAAGCAAAGGCGCGCCGCCGGTCGCCGACAGATAGGGCGGCGATGGTTTCCCCTCAAGCACAGAATGGTCCATGTAGTAAAGCGCGCGACGCCGCAGACGGCAGAATCGCGGGGGCAGTGTTGTCGGCCACTGCCGACGAAAGTCGCTGTCTCTCAAGGTCAGTTCAGCACGCCTAATTTTTTTCGGGTGTCAAGCCATTACTTCGCGACCCCCCGCGCGGATACCGCCTTGGAACAGGCTTTGCAATGCTTCGCGTGCGTACAGTTCCCAAAGTGGCGGCACTTCCAAATGCAGTTCCCGTGGTCGCGGCGGAAGTGACTAGAAGATGGCTATCTTTGACGCGCTTTGAGCCACCTCTCCAATGTCAGGGTGCGTTCCTAACTGATTACATGCGTGAAACGGTCTTTTGTGGTAGCAGGCTCCCCCACCGCCGGAGCCGACTTCACCTGTTGCGGCTTTCTGAAATGGGTGCTGGTAGCGTCGGTGGTGGTGAAAGCTTCATTGAAGCCGACAGGGTCAGACGGCTGAGAATTCCGAAAATTGGGACAGACTTCGGATTCTGGAGTCAGAACTACGCAAGTGAGGGCGGAGGTGTTTCGGTATCTACATGACCCGAGAAGAGATATCGCCACGCTGCAGGGAAATACGGCTATGAAGGCGATATTTATTCACTATAACACGAATTTGTGCTCGCCTTCAGCGGTAGAGAGACTTTTTTTCTTTCGTGAGTCTTGTGCTGAGGCTGAACCGACGCTCTTAGAAGACAGCCTATTTGAGAAGCCTACACAGCAACCTTGTCAGCAAAGCAGATCTTCAAAATAAATGTGTGCGTTTGCTCAATTCACTGGTGTTCATTAGTGATTCGAGTAATTTGCTTAAAGTGTGCTATGTCTAGCATAGCTTAGTTTGTTCGCCAAGTATGTCGATTTCGGTGTCCGATCCTTGTTACTGTTGCTGTGAAATAGTGTATTTTTATTGCAATTGATACTTGTAATTATGTCATTATTACTAATTATGTACTTTGTCCACCCTCCTCCCCTGCAATGTCTTAATGGCGCTGAGGGTACTGTAATAAATAAATAAATGAACTGAACGTTTCGATGCGCTGTAACTTTAATTACAACATTATGCTGCACTAATAAGTGTCTTTGCGTAGTATGAGCATCCTTGAAATAAATAAATGTATTCCAGTGTCTGTATCGCTGTAACTGTATTCCGGAATACGTTTTTCGTCTTATTGCAAAAGTATCTCCGAAATATCCCGTTACGTTAAAGGCAAATGTATCTCAGTATCTGCATTTTACGCTTCCAGTTCATGTATTTCGATATCTGTATTCCGGAATACTCTTCTGAGTATCTCTGCCCAGCCCTGCTAGCCGGACCTATGCGCTACTCTGCTACCTAAAGGTAGCATATACAGTGCCTCTAGGACCCGTGTGCTGTCCGCGCTCGGGAAGCGCGCGGAAAGCGAGGGGCGTCTGCTACGCGCTGTAGTTTTTCGCGCCGAGTTTCCACACAGGGCACTTGAAGTCTACTTAACTTTTATAATGCGGTGCGGAATGGAGCTTATTCATCTTTAAGCGTTGTGTTAGTGCTTGGGCCACAACACAATGCAAAAAATCAGGTGTCAAGCGGCATCAGCGTGGCCTAGTTCCGGTCGCAGAGTTTGTGAACGTTGGTGCGTGCGTAACAACGCGCAAAACGAACACGCACAAGCAAAGAACGAAAAAAACTTATTCGCATGAGCAATCGGGCAATAGCATCACGCATGCAAGAATTAAGAGTAATAAAAAAAGTAAATTACATGCGCAGTCAGCTGAAATACTTACGCGCAGTGACCGCTTCACACTACGAGCTTTTTACTCATGGCCGCCATTGGTTTGCTAGCCATATGCACACCGCTTTATTCGACAATTCATTAGTCTCCACTAGCTCTTTATTATGGACAGAGCACACCGGGAAGACGCAAGGGAAAAAAAGAGTAGAGACGGCGATACGACCGCAATGCTGCTGGATTATTTTTGCCTCTGAGGTAGCGTACAAGGCTCACCGTGCGCAAATATTTGAAAGACAAGCAATGCCAGGTAAACTAACCATATTCCACAAGTTTTTTGCATAAAATGAGTAATATCTCAATAACTTCAGAAAATTGTTCAAATGACAGAGCACATCCTGAATCACACGCAAGTGTGACATCAAGAGGCACCTTCATTGGGCATACAAGCAGCATGGCTTGCTTTCTTGAGTAATAGGGTAACCTATGTCTGTGCTCTTGCATACACTACCACAGTGAGCTTGAGCAGCGCGGTATGCAGAGGTTCGTAGCTTGAGCCGCGAAGGCTCGCAGGCCTTGCAGGTCCCGCTGACCTCTGTCTCGCTCCACCAAGGCACGACTTGGACGTCGACATCGTTGCCTTTCTGTAGCCTTACTGCAGTAGTTTTATTAGCCGGCGCTATGACACTCGGAAGAGTCGGCGGCGAAACACGATTTGTAGATGTGGAAGCTGCACTACTTAGACCTCGAGTCCTCACAGGCTAACGCGAAGCGAAATGCAAAGACGTACAGCCATCCAAATCTTCAACTATCGTGCGCCAGCGTCGACCTTTTTGTGCGTCAGCGCCGTACGATGGAGCCGAGTTGCAAACAGGGCGAGAGTAAGCGCAAAAAAAAAAAACATTTGCGTCGCCAGAGAACAAATGAACGATCTAAATTTGGCAGCTTATATCATGCGCGGGGGCGTGTGACGTATTTGTGGATTTCATTTTCTCGGTTGCTTGCTGATCTTCGGAATATACGGTACGAGCAAGGCGTGCTGCCTGTTTGTCTAAAGTGAGGTAATGCCGGGTGACTTTCTCACAAAGGAACAGCCAAAGAGACGGTACACCCAGCTGAACTCGCTTCTGGGAATGCGCTTACCCTCGCCTTGTTTGCAACTTCGCTCCGTCCTACGGCACTGACGCAAAAAAAGTGGGCGCTCGCGCACGATAGTTAAAGATTTGGGCGGCTGTACCGGCGTCTGGGTCGACTCCCCGATGCAAGCACGGCCACGGTGTTTCGCTGGCATGGAGATGCTTTAACCATGGCCTTCGAGACTGCGCGCCGGTGCGAAATCTCCGAAGCCATGCTTTAAATGCGTCGTCGCCGAATCGCTCTCTATCGGCGCTAATAAGCGTCATGCCACATTCCTTCGCTTCAGCGCTCACAGACGGCGGCAACACCCCGCCCCGCCTAGGCCCGACAACCGAGAGCACCTTGCGAGAGAGAATGTGTGAGATATATAAGGCGCCTGTGGAGTGGCGTGCATCTGCCTCGGTTCCTTTCTCGGTAGAGTTTCCAACGCATATCATCACGGCCAACAAGTCATAGGTTCGATTCCTGGCGGGCGAACTTTTTCATAGATATTTTTATTTCTCATCCGATAGCGTCCGTCAACGTCATATCCGTGACGGAAATACGTCACCAAAGTTTTGCTGGACCCCGGCATCAATCACCTTCCTGGTAAAACAATAAGTTGCGAATCCACCGGCTCACGGAGAATAACAATCTCAATTCATGACAGCAGCACTGCAGCTAAGTGGAAGCAGATTGCATGTTACATCCACGTTTGCAGCACTTCCTTTGTCCCCGGTTTAGCGCAACGTTTACTGCTTTGGGAAAACAGGGCGAGTACCTGCGCCTGAGAGGGCAGTTTACGTTAACAGCGGTATAGCATATAGTATACGTATGCTCCGAACGCACTTGTGCGGTGAAATAGGCTTCCGGTTGCTTCACTGTGTCGACGGTTTCGTCGATGTTAATAGGCTTCATGAATATGCAGCGAATCTCTTTGAACACGGGGACACAGCCGCGTCTCCTAGAAGGGTGGCATGGGTGGCCGCATGTTGCAGCGGTGACCGCACGTGGAAACAAGGAACGTTTTCCTTAACACATACACCGCCACGGCGGCGCAAAACTCCACAGTGGCGCAAACCACAGGATCGCCGTGGCTGTGGCACATGCAGGGCTCTATGTGTACAGATCAGGGCTAAGCAGTATCGCGATACAAGAGTATCGCGATAGTATTTCTGAGATACTTTTGAGTGTCTGTATTTCTGCATCGAGATACCTTTGAAAAATGTATTTTTATCTCAGTAGTGAAATACATTTACGATGTATCGCCTGTATCGCGATACTATGCAGGACACGGGTATCTCGTTACATTGCTTTTTGTGTCGGAAATGAATTGAGGCGTGTTTCTAATGGGGGAATGGCGTTTTTTTTTCTTTTTTGTGCCAAGACAAGCAAAGGCGCGCCGCCGGTCGCCGACAGATAGGGCGGCAATGGTTTCCCCTCAAGCACAGAATGGTCCATGTGGTAAAGCGTGCGACGCCGCAGACGGCAGAATCACGGGGGCAGTGTTGTCGGCCTCTGCCGACGAAAGTCGCTGTCTCTCAAGGTTAGTGCAGCACGCCTAATTTTTTTCGGGTGGCAAGCCATTACTTCGCGAACCCCGCGCGGATACCGCCTTGGAATAGGCTTTGCAATGGTTCGCGTGCGTTCAGTTATCAAACCAGCGCCACTTCCAAAAGCAGTTCCCGTAGTCGCGGCGGAAGTGACTAGAAGATGGCTATCTTTGACGCGCTTTCAGCCACCTCTCCAATGTCAGCGTGCGTTCCTAATTGATTACATGCGTGAAACGGCTTTTGTGGTAGCAGGCTCCCCCACCGCCGGAGCCGACTTCGCCTGTTGCGGCTTTCTGAAATGGGTGCTGGTAGCGTCGGTGGTGGTGACAGCTTCATGGAAGCCGACAGGGTCAGACGACTGAGGCTTCCGAAGATGGGCACAGACTTGGGATTCTCAACGGTCAGAACAACCCAAGTGAGGGCGGAAGTGTTTCGGTATCTAGATGACCCGAGAAGAGATATCGCCACGCTACAGGGCAATCCGGCTATGAAGGCGATATTTATTCACCATAACACGAATTTGTGCTCGCCTTCAGCGGTAGACAGTTTTTTTTTCTTTCGTGAGTCTTGTGCTGAGGCTGAACCGACGCTGTTAGAAGACAGCCTATTTGAGATGCTCACACAGTAACCTTCTCAGCAAAGCCGATCTTCAAAATAAATGTGTGCTTTTCCTCAATTCACTGGTGTTTATTAGTGATTCGAGTGATTTGCTTAAAGTGTGCTATTTCTAGCATAGCTTAGTTTGTTCGCCAAGTATGTCGATTTCGGTGTCCAATCCTTGTTACTGTTGCTGTGAAATAGTGTATTTTTATTGCAATTGATACTTGTAATTATGTCATTATTACTAATTATGTACTTTGTCTATCCCCACCCCTGCAATGTCTTAATGGCGTTGAGGGTACTGTAATAAATAAATAAATGAACTGAACGTTTCGATGCGCTGTAACTTTAATTACAACAGTATGTTGCATTATTGTCTTTGCGTAGTATGAGCATCCTTGAAATAAAAGTATTCCCGTATCTGTATCGCTGTAACTGTATTCCGGAAAACTTTTTTCGTCTTATTGCAAAAGTATCTCCGAAACATCCCTTTACGTTAAAGGCAAATGTATCTCAGTATCTCTATTTTAGGCTTCCAGTTCATGTATTTCGATATCTGTATTCCGGAATACTTTTCTGAGTGTCTCTGCCCAGCCCTGATACAGACCATTATAGTCTAAAATACAAATAATAGGACAAATTGATATATATTTATTCGCAATATACTATGTCCAGTCTCGATTACGAACGTCTTTTGCTGTAAAGCCAAGAAGATGTTTTATTGCCTGGAAGGCACGGCGAAACATGAAAGCGAACACAGAGCTGTCCATTGCGTATTACCACAAATCGCACTTCTCAGGTGGATTCATAGGTGTATCTGGAGCACAACCAAACGCGTTGGAGAACTCAGGCATGTTCATTAACGGCACTATGCACCGAGAGCGGAATGGCGCATGGCGATTGCTGGTAAGTTCGCTCAATTCAGCACACCATTGCACACAGTAGTTAAAGAAAAACAATTGCTGTGGTGACATGTCCAGCCCGGCTAATGTTTCCGTCCTCTCTTCTGGGATCAGGGAAGCTAAAGCCTCATAAGCAACCTTGGTGCCCATGATATCAGCGAGGTTCTCACTGTCCAGTCGGTCGTCCAATTCTTGCTCGCCAGTTATGGACAGCTGAAAATAAGCGCGACGCTCTCGATTACATTATATACGTATACGTTTCTGTTAACAACTGCGACAACACAATACGACAACGGAATGTTGGGCGGAAGCGTTCACTCGCACATAGAGCGTACGACACGTAGGCCGATGTTACAGCCGTTCCACGTTATGTGAAACTTCAAGCAAACAGCAACGGAATCAGCAAGCCTGCAGGGTCCATATAATTATTATCACTGTAGCAATCACTCCACAGGTGGAGATATTGGGTGTGGCGGCCAGCCTGCTCTCATACACCGTATAGGTGTGTTCTAGCAGAACATTTCCCAGCTGACAAATCTTAATTTTAGGCAACTGCAATCGCACACAGTGTTTTGGTTGTACAGAGTTATTGCTCCGAGAGCCCTTCGTGGTTAAACACACACAAACACACACACACACACTCACACACAAGCACACACACACACATATATATATAAGGTCGCAGGTTTCGTTCCCGCCGGCGGCAAGTTATCTTTTCGTCCACTTTACTTTCCTTGGCATTCTTGTCTGTTAGGTCTGATTATTATTGTGGAGAGTTATACTCACGACAGATCTATGAGACTTCCGCAAGCACAGCGCCCGTTTTTTATATTCCTTCAGGAACCGTTCCGCGTTTTCCCCTTGGTCACCTTCAAAAATTGCTATGCCTTGTACATCGAATGCGTGTGCAATCTCGTGGGCGACAGTCTGCAATGACAAGACTCTGTCAGAGGAGAGATAGTAGTAATATAATATTATTATTATTAATAATAATATTTAATTAACATTTGCCACAGTAACAATGAAATACAAATTTGGCCTACAAAAGCCGTATTGCGCTTGAAGCGCAGAGCCGACAGCCAGCAGACAACAGGAATTCATTGATCTAGGACCACTGAAATGCAGACACCTTTTTTTTATTGCGATAGCAATTCTATGGACAGTCTCGGCTGATGCACCGTATATATAAGCCAAAAAGAAAAATTATTCAGATAACTTTCCGACGCGCGGAATCGAACGGCGACCGCTCTCTTCGCACCGCGCGGCGTTAGACGGTTAGGCCACGAACGGTTCCGTCTTCCAGTCTGCTAACAGGAAGCTATTTATATACACCATTTACTTCAGCATGCTTTCTTAGCCACCACGTAGATGGCGCGATGTGCGCGCGTGGCGCGCTTTAAAGATCGTCGCCCCGCTCCTGCGAACGCCGTTGCTCTTCGCCATACAGGGCGTGGTCGCCTTAGTGCGCTTATCACGAGGAAAAAAGTGGCGGCCGGTGGACTGGAGCGGGGGGTACGAAGGTCACTTCGCTCACTGCAGCGGCCGCGTTTGCGAAAGGAGCCCGCTGTTCAAACAGAAATGAGTAACGACTGTGACAATTAGTTCGCGCTCGTCCTGTGTGTACCTGTTCATTCGTTTCGTGCGTTCTGCTTTATAACTGAGCAGTGCGCTTCAAGTGTCGAGCTTTGACGCATGATAGTTCGCGCTCGTCCTTGTGCGTTCTTTTCGTGCCTCCGATTTGCTCGAGCGCCGCGCTGGCAATTTCGAGCTGCTTTCCGTTCTTAGCATTACATTACAATAGATTGCTATCGGATTTATTGCTTCGCCGATGCGGCGAAACTGTGACTTCTTTATTTTTCAAACAATTTCGAGTGGATCACACGGCAGCCGCGGTGGCTGAGGTGCTAACACGTAGCGCCGCCCAGGAGAGTGCGATACAGTGACAATTGCGGTGATAACGAAAAAAACTGCCGCAAACTCTATTTGAAAGCTCATTAGATGACCCTACGTGTTTCAAACCATTTCTAAGACTCTCGAGTCAAGTGAGGAGCGTAGCCAGTGGGTTCGCCTCCCTCCACCCCTCTCTGCGAAGTTTGTGTGGCATAGCATGCCGCTGTTGAAACATCTAAAAACATCGCTTATCCCCCTGTCATAGGAATCGGTATAGCACGAAAATATAGCGTGTCTTCACAGACGTAGTAGAGCGTTTGTAGTGCATTGTTTCGCCCCGAGGGCGAAGGAATGAAAGCTATAGCAACAAGTGTAATGTCACGCGAAGAACGGCAAGCAGCTCGAAACTCGTAACACCTTTCGCCTCAGAAAGGCCTGAAAAGGCCTTTTTGAGGCGTGAAGTGAGGCGGTATTCTCAATGCAAACTGTGAGCAAGAAGAAAATGAAGTTTCTACATCAATTTCGTAGCCAGGTTATGGAAAAGGTTGTGCATCTGCAAGATGTGATAAAAATGCTAGCGTAGCTAGCACAGGAGGCGCAATGCTAAAGAGAAAGCGGAGCTGATGGTCACCTCGGTAGACCTAGCTGTTCGTGTGTAGCTAAAGTTTACAGATTTTCTCTTTCCTTATTCATCTATTTCTTCATTTTTCCTCTTATCTCTGTGTTTTGTGTTTCGCATTCCGTCACTCTGTTTATTTATCTTTTCTTTATCTGAGATTCTTTTTGTTTTTTATCTTTCCTTGTCTATCTTCCATTTCTATTTCTCACTTTCTCCCTCCATGTCTTGCATCTTTCGTCCTATCGCTCTTTCTCGCTCGATATATCTTTGTCTTCTTTCTTCGTCTTTCTGCATTTCGTTCTTTCTATTTCAGTCTTTCTCTTTTTTCTATGCTATGCCTTGCCATCACCCCTTCCCTATTCCTCCTTCACTCCCATTTCCCACCTCGCTAAACTTACTTTATGCTGTGCTTGCGTGCGTGGGTAGCTCAGTGGTTAAGATGCTCGCATTCGGATAGTAAGTACGCGAGTTTGAATCTCGTCTTGAGAAGAAATCTTTCTCCTAGAATTTCTCGCTTTAACTTTATTTATGCCGCTTCCGTTCTATTTTTCCCTCTCTTTTTCCCTTTCTCTTTCTGTGCTCGTATAACACAGCAGACTGATTGCATCCGGCGCCGGAGAAATCGGCCCACGTGCCCTGGGTGTGCAGCAGAAAATGAATAAGACAAGAATAGGACAAAATGAGCGCTTGTAGCAAAATGATGATTATAGTTTGCTGTTTCCGACAGACAGATTACGCCTAGTTTAAACAGCTCTGCTGTTTGAAGACCTATCGCACAACCGAACTCTTGGGGTTAGGATGTGCCACGCTCCAGAGTTTTGATGGGGCGAACAAATTCTTGCTGATGCGTGAGCTAGCACTTATCTGGCACAGTAGCATCACCGCTTACTCGCCCGAGCTCAGGGAATTTGCAATGGGATTGGATTTTTTCCCATAAAGCAGGAGTTCGAAACCTACGGCCCCCGTCACGACATCAAAACCCCCTCCCCTTCCCTTCTAACTTAATATCTGAAGGCCGACGTGGTAGTTTTGGGGCTTTAGAGGAACAAAGAAAGATAGCTTCCAGTTGGCATTGTCCTCTATCTTTCCACATACCAAAATTTAGCCAAAATAGTGTTGTGCATTGCGAATTCGTGAAATTTCCACTTTGCCTGCGAAGCCTCACCCCCTCCCCCACTCATCTTTGCTGCCGGCCGTCCTGCCCCCACCCTGTCGGCTGCGTGCAACTCAACCTTCCACCTTAGAAGTTCCGACGCCTGCCCTAGAAAATGCCTATACGTACGAACTGTTTCCGACAAGCGCGTACCCCATCCAAGGACACTGTGCAAATGTTGACAATACGTTGATGGATCTGCTGGCATTTCACAGGAGTCACTGATGGCATTGGCTATGAAGGTGAAACAAAATTCATATAACGATCATACCACATTATTGAAATTTGTTGTAGATGAAATGTCCATTCGGAGACATGTGGAGTGGAAGAAAAAAAGATTACGCGGGTGTGTTGACGTACGCATTGATGTGAATGATGACAGCGTTCCTGTTGACAAAGATGCATTTGCTTGAATGCTTCTTGCAATCAATGGCAGATGTAATCTCCTAATTTGCTACTTTCTGTTTGGAGGCTTTCTGTTTCGAGGCTTTCTGTTTGGAGCAGAGGTGCGCTTTATTTCTTCAAGCTGGTACCTTCACTCACGAAGAGGTGCACACATTGTGAATTTGACTTCCAATCGTGCTGCAGCAACCTTATCAGTGCGGCGAGGCCTCGGCTGCAAGCTGAACCGATTGAGCTGTCTGCTTCTCTTCTCCATCCAGTTGAACAAATAGCCTATTTGCCAAGTTGGATCCCGGTCGCATGTTGAAACTGCCGCGGAACCCTCTGTGCGATAATAAATACTATTCTGAATGCGAACAATGTATTAATATTGCGCAAACACATTCATCAGCTGCATGAAATACCCTATGCCGTAGGCATTCATTTGGCAAACAAACTTAGGTAGGCACACAGTAATTAGAAAAATCAGGCTATAAACGTTCTACTGGCAGCTCAAACGTTTAGACAATCAGCAGCAGATGCTCTAATTGAATGCAGAGCTAAACGAATAGCAAATTTTTCAAATTATTTGCATACAGAAGAGTTCAACGGAGATGTGAACACTGCAATAAATATATAAAATTCAAGCCATGCAGGGACGGTAGCGTGTAAAAAGCGACTCTGGTAAATGTGACTCGCGTCACTGCTTATTTCAAATCGTAGAAGGCATACTTTTGCTCACTCATACAGTCTGCCGCAGGCAAAGTAATCACAGAGACCATCTAAAAGACAGGCTTCACAGGCTTTGTGGTGTGCATAGGCAATCCGATAACACTAAAACTCGGTTACTATGAAAATGGCCTACTCGCATACGTTCCAATTTCTAAGCTCAGCTAGGACCACCATCAACTATTGTTGCTGCAGTGCGATCTTTCTGGTGCTTTAACGACCATGCAACAGCAAACCAGTTTGGAGCAGCATATAAGCGCCTGATTTTGCACAATAAGGTGAAGGTCGCTTATAATTGAAATTGATTGCCATTGGAAGATACCAAAATTCTCTTTGTGACTTCCTCTAAAACCATCTTGCGTGGATACCATTAAATTTACTTCCCCCAAAGGAAGCTCTGCAGTCAGTGAGCTGCTTTTAGACGCAATCCAACAGGATCATGGCTGCTCTGCTGACCCAGGCAGGGTGTCTGAGCTTGGTGATGCAATTGGATTGAGAGCTGGTCTAGTTCATCACTGATCCTGATACCGTATGCTGAAGTAGCCCACTTGTGAGGGGGAGAAAAGGCACACGAAACACACGACGCTCGCTACACTCGCAACGAAATTTATTTCAGAAAATACTTGATATATATTCAGGGGTGCAAAGGTGGACATATTAAATATTTTCTGAAATGAATTAGGTTGCGAGTGTAGCAAGTGTCGTGCCGTTCTTGTCCTCTTTGTCCCCGTCAAAATTGCGCTACTTCACCATACGGTATAATGATGCTTCGGGATGCAGTTCTTGCACACATAGCCGGGTTTGCAATTCGCAGCTGACTGCTTCCCCTTCAGTGTGATGAGTGTGCTTCTGCACCAAGGGTTTCAGTTTCCCCATCCATGGCTGCATATTCCACGATTTGTCGAAGAACTCGAGGGGGCCTGATGTACGCTTCGAATCAATTCCCTAGCATCTGCCAACTATGTGAGAAAGAGCTGCCTAGAGCCCTGGTGTGCTCGCCACTGCCATCGCAAAACTTGCAGCAAAAGTGACAGTGGCCTCTAAGAGATTATGTGTCGGCAAGCACTTTTTTGAAGAACTGAAGCAGCACAAACGCGAAAATCACCCGCTTAAATGATCATCATCACATCTTTTGAGGACAATCAGACAAATGCCTAGATGTGAGACTGCACTATGTTATCAAGATGACAACCAGGCGTCTTCACCAAAAAATAAATCGCTAAAAGCAACAAAGATGATGAAGTTCAAACGTTAATAATTGTAGAGATAGTTTATAATACTTGTATTATCACTACATAATCATTCGCAGCACAAACTTTATAGTCACAGTGCCTGGACTATCCCTGACTGTCCGTAGGCTATTGAAAATGTACGTTATCTCGAATTCATTATTGCTTTCACATTATCCCCTTAAAGGAATGAAACCACATCTGCAAATTTGAACTCGTATAACAATACTTCTACTGAGCCACGATGGCTTGCTTAGAGCGTTGTACACAAATTTTGAAAATCGCAGGATCGAATCCTGGCCGCGGCGGCCGCATCTTAAAATGGAGGCGAAAATGCTTAAGACCCGTGTGCTTCGACTTAGGTGCACGTTCAGGAACCCCAGGTGGTCTAAATTTTCGGAGTCTTCCACTACCGCATATCTCAATCATATCGTGGTTTGGGACGTTGCACCCCAACAATTATTATTAGAGTTGTATACATACACGAAATCTGTTAGAAGAAAAATGCGATGGCTAGCTTAAAATTGTGCTGGTGTATGTTTATTGTATTGCTGAAACTTGTAGCTTGAACCAATCTCATGTGAATTCTGCTAAAGAAACTGCCTTCGACAGAATTGAGGTAAACAGTACGAATTCGTATTGTAAGTTAGCTGGCCTACCTTTCACTAGCGTGGTTTGTTGGCATGGACATCCTGAGAATCTTCTGTTAAGATTGCACCGGTTGTGTTTCAAGCGTCCTTTGTGAAAATTTGCCCGTCTCGTATAATACCGTTATTTTACTAATATAAAACAATGTGCTTGCCTTGTTTTCTTTTATAACTGCCATTCATGGTGTTAGATTCAATTTATTACCACTGGCTTCTTTTGCTCCCTATGAAATTATGATTTCTTTGAGGTTCAACGCTTAATAAAGCGAAGATCTTTTACTTTTTGTGTTCTGTCTCAGCTTTTAGTATTGAAATTTCTGTATAGGTGAATAATACAACATAACATCTTTTTTGTAAATTTATGATTCAACAAAGTGCAGCCTATTTTAGTGGTGATGCACTTTGTGGGTCTGTATTGGAATAAACGTTTTCAACTTGAATGTTTTAGCTCCGACTTGTTCTTTTGTTGCAATTTCAACATGTTTTTGCTATTTTTCGGATGAGCACTATCACCAAAGCTTTCAGCCATGCGAGAAAACAGCGTAGATGTATATGTTTGAGAATTGTTGCTCTGTAGCACAATTACTGCATACAATGTGCCTGCAAGCAAAGCTGCAGCAGCATTTTAAAGATAAGCTTACCCTGCGGTGACTAGTTTTATAAAATGTACATTATTAAACTCCTATTTTCTTCCCATGAAATGTATTACGAGTACTGATATTATGAGCCAGTGCCTATCATATTGTTTATTGGTGTGCATGTTATAACAAACTTTATGTGGCTTCTTTCTGTGTATTTCTGAAATGTGTTTTCTCTTATAGGCGCAATCCAGCTTAAATAAAGAGTGAATTAATATTGCCACAAAGGTGGATTCCATGTAATACAAGTGCGCCAGCAATACAAAGGAGAACCATGTGCACATTAATTTTGATTTTTATGTGCGGATCACTTTAGGGACCCGCGCTATCGTATGCTGTCGTTGCTATAGCATAGCCATATGTATGGCGTAGCGTAGTCATTTATAGCAAGGGAGCGGTAAAGGGATGTGAGGCCGAGGAGAAGCGATGTGAGGGTTAGGAGGGTGGTAAGGAGGAATCATAGTCATTTACGGCTTTAGGCAGGAAAAACCATGTGTAGCAAGGGGCGAAAAAAAGAAGTGAGGGTGAGGAGGAGGGAAAGTAGCAAGGGAGATGGTAAAGCCTAGTATAGTTATGTATGGCGTTAGGCATGCAGAACGATGTATAAAATAGCCGTGGGTAGCAAACAGTGCGTAAGGGAAGTAGTGTTGAGGAGTGATGCGAGTGTGAAGAGCATGAAGAGGAGCAAGAGAGAGGGTAAAAAAACTTGGCAGTGGGCTAGTTGGTTAAACATTATCGATGATTTTTGCGCAAACTTTACAAAAAGTGACTGGGGACAGAGAAGGACCACACACACGGCACATATGAGCGCAAACTAACAACTGTTTATTAGAACTATAGAATGAAATATATACGGTGACCCACGCATGCCCAACGCTGCCCTAGCTACGACGCCCCCTGCTCTCCTTTATCATCTTGATTTCCATATCGGTGAGCGCAATAGAAGGCGCGCTAATACACTTGCCCTCTGCTGCCGTTCTGATAATGAAGGCCTCGACGACCTCTCTTTTGGTGCGCTTGCTCGACGTGTGCAAAATGTCCGTTTCTTCAAACAAAGGATGACACGTGCACCTGCTGCAGTGTGTCGCCAGATGCCCCGGAGCTTGCAGGAGGCCACAATTGTGTCTATGTTCCTTCAGCCTTTCGTTGACACACCTTCCCGTCTGCCCCACGTAATGAGCACCGCAGGACAGTGGAATTTTGTATACCACGTTTTTCGCGCACTCGACGAACCTATTTGCATGTTTGGTCAAACACACTGCTTCCTTGTCCCTGTCAGAGTCGCCGTTCACTTTTGCGCATAGTCCGATGAGCTTCCTCGGCGCGGTGAAGACCGTCCTCACGCCGTACCTTGCCGCAACCTTCTTGATTCGGTGTGCCACCGTGTGCATCTACGCCATTGTTATGAAAGGAGGACTTTTGTCATCTTCTAGAAGTTGCTCCTTTGTATGCCTTAGCACAAATGACGACATTATCGATGACACTAAATGACGTGGATAGCCACTCGTTTCAAGGCGCTTCACTTGCATGCCAACCCCTTCTTCGATGGAGTGCTCACATGACTTTTTAATCGCTTCCAAAAGGCATGCTGTGGCTATGCTTCTCATTACAATCTTTGAGTGTCCGGAATCGTACGGCAAAATTTGTTTTTCACCTCTCGTCTTGTACATACAGCACGTGTGCTTGCCTTCCATGGTGATGCTCAAATCGAGATACTGTAAGCGTCCGTGCTCCGGAACCTCTGACGTGAACCAAAGCCCTTCATGTTCTCTTTCAAATAAGCGCAGCACTTCGTCTCCTGTCTTCTCAGACATCAGCCCATAGGGAAGGCAAACTAGAAAATCATCAACGTACCTCACACACTTCACCACACCCACTTCCTGTAAACAGGCCTGCAGTTTTCTGTTTCCTTTTGCCATGAATAAGTCACAAAGCACTGGAGCAATTCTTGAACCTATGCAAATTCCGTCTTGTTGTAGAAGCATCTTCCCACCAAACACGACGAACAGTGGTTGAAGGTACCTCCGGAGTAGGTCGATAAAGTTTCTCATGGACGTGCCACACTCGTTTTGAAATTTTGTCACGCCGAATCCTTCGATTGCTTCCTCAACAGCCTCGACAGCCACTTTTTGTGGTATGCTGTAAAACATGTCGGTAACATCCACTGAGAATGCACATATCGGGTCGCACTCTTTCAGAAATAGCACAACTTCTTGAGTTGCGAATTATGAACGGGTCTCGCACATCGAGTTTTACCAGGTGTTCTTGAAGGTACACCGCGAGTGCCTTCTGCCATGTGCCCTTGTCCTCAACAATCACCCTGAAAGGTGAACCAGTCTTGTGGGTTTTTGCCGTAAAGAAAGGGCTTAGCGTAGACGCCTTGCTCGTCCTTACTTCCTTCGCTGTTCTCTGTAGACCTGCTTCCTCACACAACTTTGCGGTCATGCTTTTTTCTTTTGGCAGCTTCTTTTCGGTGATGTCATGGATAATTTTGAAGTTCTTTCGCATGGCTTCATCAGCTCTGGAATCGTAATCATCTTGATTCATGACCACGAACTCCCCTGATTTGTCTGCCGCCAGCAATTTGTGTTTGTTTGACCACAACCAATCAATGGTTCGTTTTGGATTTTGTTGCCTACGGTTGCCTGTAGCCGTATGTACCGGCTGAGTATGTACCGGCTTGAGCCGTATGTACACGGCTCATATGTGCCGTGTGTGCGGTCCTTCTCTGTCCCCAGTCACTTTTTGTAAAGTTTGCGCAAAAATCATCGATAAAGAGAGAGGGTGTAGCATATCACTCATGCGTGGGGTTAGGGAGGCAAATACAAGGATAGCATAGCCGTCTACACCGCAGGTTGAAAAGGGAAGTCAGTGTGAGCAGGAGGGAAAAGAGAAGACGACAGGGTAATGTATAGCATAGTCATGCATGGTGTTAGGCATGCATATCCACATATCGCATACTCTGCATAGCATGGAAGTGGGGAAGGAAAGTGAGTTCGAGGAGGAAGAAAAGCAGGGAGTAAGTTGTCTTCCTGCGCTGTTATCTCATGTCTCTTGGCATCATGCAGGCAAAATCATGTATAATATTGCCCGTTTTAGACGCCAGACTCTGCCCAGGCGGCGCTGCGAAAAACACCGCCACCAGCGCCGTCATCGTAGCCCTGGCACTAACTGGGTAGTGCAAAGAGAGCCGCCCGCAAGCGAATGTGCATAGGCCGCAATATAACCCTCCTCTTTCGTTGGTGTCGAGGCGCGGTTTCCTGAAAATCAAGGACCTGGAAAGCTTCTTACGCCAATCAACGCTTCAGAAACAAAGGAAGCTGATCAAAGGGAACTGCGAGTACAATGCAAAATAAGTTTTAGTTATTCCCGCTCGCTGCAACTCGCAAGTACAAGCGAGCATCACACGACACCGAGTTCGAGGCAAGCCCTCCGACATCCGTTCTCTAGAGCCTAAATGCGTTAAAATCGGATATATACGTATGCCACAGCGTTAAAGTACCTACATACACGATCAATTTACTTAGCTATGCATCTTACAATCAGTGGTGCAAAACTCGGTTCATCAGGAGCGAATGGCTCCCGCGATTTTCGCCTTTTCAGTTGCATTCTCCCTTAATTCATCTCTCGCTTCCTGTGCATTGGAGTGTTTTATTACGCATCCTCAAATGGTTTCTTGATGGTCGTCTTCCATTTGTATGTACTGCAAATGGGGATACGTGCGTGTCCACTTTCGCGGGGTACAACCAAAGGCAAAACCGTGGCCTCCGAGATAGCTACGGCAACCGCGGAGGACACGGGCGAAACAAACCTGAAGGGGGTCACGACCAACATTCTGCGATTTACTTGCATGACGCACGTGGTGTTAGCTAGTTAGAACCAGAACTCTGAGCCTTCAAAACGTACGTACGTCCGCGATGCTGTGTTGTGACGACCAACTCGTCGCGGTGTGCGTATCACGCGTCTCCAGTCTGCGTCTAGCTGCTCACTTCGTTTTACACGACAAGCACCGCGGTCAGAGCCTCTGCTGAGTTTCATAGTCAAGGTTACCACGGTTTTGCATCAGGGCGACGCAAAACAACAGCAGAGCCACACATTCGTGCCACCGGCTGTGGAGAACGCGGGTACTTCGCTTACCGAACACGCTCGCAACGGCCCCGTATCCAGCGCTCTCGCCTTTCTTCTTCGTACGACAACTATGGAAATCGCTAAAACTGAACGTTCTTATTCAGTCTTTTACGTCCGTGGTAATTCACAACGCAACAGTGCGTCTCTTGCGCAGTTTCTTCGTAGCGTGCGGAGGGCTCGTCTGCTGCTGTTTTCGCCGTCCTTCAGGCGAGTGATCCAGCAAGCACTTCACGACGGCTCGGTGGCGCTTCCGACTAGCGGAGAGCAATTCACAGCTCTCGTTCTGAGTGCTAAATGCGCAAACACACGCGATATTAAGCTCAATCGTTGTTTCGCACTCGCTAGTTGCACCTGGTCCCATAGCAAACTGTGCGAGAAAGTCGGTCTATGCACTACTCAATACTTCTCCGACAGGTGGCGCCACACATCTTGGAAACTCCAGAGTCTGACGTCTATAGCAGGTGGTGTGAAAGAATGAGGGTAACGAACAGGGAAAGAGGAAAGGAGAGGCTAAAGCATAGCATAGCCATGTATGGCGTCACGCAGGCAAAGCACGTATAACATAGCTGTGTATAAAAGGGGGTGGGAAATGGAAGTTAGAGTGAGGAGGAGGGGACGAGAAGCAGAAAGGGCATGCCACAGCATACATATGCATGGCGTGAGGTAGACATAATCATGTATACAACTGCCATCTACGGCATAGCCAGGTATAGCAAAGGGGTGGGAAAGGGAAGCGATCGTGAGAAGGAAGAAATATGCTGTGAGCTATCGGCTCATGTCGTCGCTTGGCGTCAAGCAAGCAAAAGCATGTAAAACAAAGCCAATTGCGGCAAGAGGGTGGAACAGGGAAGTCAGGGTAAGGAGGAAGAGAGATTGTAAAACATAGCATAGCCATGCATGGCGCCACGCAAGCAAAACCATTAAATACATAGCCATGTATAGAATGGCATGGCAAGCATGTGAGGATTAGAAGGAAGGGAGAGATAGCGCAGCCATCTAGAGTGTACTATAGCCATTGCACGCAATAGTGAAATGTGGGTGAGGAGAAGTAATGTGAGAGAGAGGAGAAGGGAAATGACGACGGCAGAATGCGCGAGTGACTCACAATTTAACGTTTCATTTCCTGCCATGGAGGCCTAGCAGGCTGCAAGGTTGGAACGCGGGGACGCGTTTCCCCGTGAACGCGAGCATCGCTGAAGGAACGCCGATCCTTCAGCGACGCTCACAGGCTGCGTTCGTCCTGTCTACTTCTACTCTGGCGTCTCGTCCCAAGGTCACATAATGTCTTCCCAACTAGCCCCCCAACCTTCTCTCTGAGGTCATCGCTGAGGAAAGGCGAATCACTGTTCGGAACTTCCTACAGCTTTCACGCTGAGTGCAATTGCCTCATTTTTTAACACGAAAGTGTTTTATGCCGGGGTCCACCAAGACTTTCATGAAGGTATGTCCGTCACGGAAGTACGTCAGAAAAATAAACGCCATCAAATGGCAAAGAAAAAAAAACTATAAGAAAAAGCTCCGTTCACAGGAGTCGAACACACGACCTCTCGGCCCGCGACGAAGGCTGGCGGGCGTTTAGCCCACTGAGCTACCACAATACGCATTACGGAGGCTACATGCTCGCGCCTTTTATCTTTCATACTGTCCTCTCAGGGTGCTCCTGGATGGATGGATGGAAGCTATGAGCGTCCCATTTATAACAGGGCGTTGCCATGGGTGTCACCAGTCGCGAAAAAAAAACTTCTCTGGCAACACGCCGTTGCAACGACCGTCGCAATAGGCGTGTTTCCAACAAAAGTTCAATTTCGTCAACGCGTTAACACACCGCGAGGCGGCGGGTTTATCCCGAGCGAGGAGAGCGAGGAAGCCTCCCTCATAGCGTCCATGCATATCGAGAAATATCTCTCCGATGCTCGCCTGGCTGTCGCACCGCGTTCCCCGCTCGCCCTGTGAGAATTGAAGGCCTGGCTAGAGAGAAGACACGACGCTCATCGCGTTTCTCTTCGCGTTTTAGGACGCTTTCAAGGAGTGCGTATCGAGTGTCAGTGTTTGCTATGTGATTGTTGATGCCATCTTGGCGCGGGATTCACCACATGCGGCGTCCACGTATATCTTGACAATCTCAGCTACCGCAATGGTTAAATCATGATCATGGGTGTTAGTTCTCGGTATCGAGATGTGCCGCCAGGCGTCCAAGTGGGTGCGTCCACATCAAGCGGTGCTATGTCTGCCAAAAAACATTGGACATTGTATGCAAGCTCTAATGTACCAATGCACTATAAACAATCAACGACGTCTATGACGACGCGTTTCACTTTCGTTTTACACACCGATTCATATGACGGAGGGATCAGCCATAATTTTCTTCCGTTGTTCCCGTGTATTAAACTTTTCATGCCAAAACATTGTGTGAAAGATTGACTACAGAATCACTTTTAACGGAAAAATTGAAGCGAATTTATGTTTTCATTATACACTTGAACAAATGAATTCACCTCAGCGTAAGGATGCAGCGTCTGTTCTGTCTAGTTTTCAAAGAGCCTCACACGGGCAGAAAGAACGCGTTAACACAAATACAGACACAGAGGCGCACAAGATCAGTCACCCCCCTCATCGTCGGAACTCCACCCCACTTTCCAGGCGTAAACATAATGGGACATTCACCCCGCTCTTCGTCTCTTCGCCGAACCTAGGATCGCTTGGGATCGGCGAAGTGAAGTGCTGCATAGTGACCGTGGTCTTCGAGGTCACCTCCGCCAACCTCTCCGTTGCTACGGCGGTCCTGTTCTCTGCGACGGCCGTCGAGCTCGGCGACGATCGCCAGGCAATAACACCGCGTTCGGCACTCGCCCCGTGAGAAATCACGGAGAGGCGTTGCGGGACGAACTCTCGGAGGCCACTTCTTAAGACTAACCTGCGCCGACAGTGAGCGCTTCGGTAGTTTCAGCTTTCGCTGCAGCGGAAAGCAGAAGGCCATCCCCCGTTTACGGCTGAAGCTACGAGCTCTGCCTCTCGCATTCAATAACCGCTGTTTGGAGCACAGGCGCAGGTTACCCTATTATTGGGGAGCACCCACCTTGGCTATTATCTCCTCAAATGACGACGCTTTGAATGAGGGCATATAGAGTACTATTCTTATGTGTATGTTTGTACCATCTTTGAGCTGTATACCGCATGTGCTGCGTTCATGTATGTGTCAACTACTTAAGCTACCCCAGGGGTTCAATAATGATCTTTCGTGGTAGTCTTCGCGATGGAGATGTGCCACCAGGCGTCAACAAGGGCGCATCCACATCAAATGGCGTTATAGCTTTCAAATGCATGTAGACATTGCGCAATATGTCATGCGTCAATGTACAACAAACAATCTGTCATACTCTTGTAAGACACGATTCACATTCGTGTTATAGGGAATCCTATGATGAAGGAATCAACCACATTTATTTATTTGTGTGTCCCCCTTCAGTAGTACACGGTAGATCATATGGCCTACTTCCACTTATCATCTCACGAGGCTTTCCTTTCCCCCTGGTAGCACGGCATGTTTCAGCGAACGATATAGACTTACGAAATCCAAAGATACGGGCACAAGGTATGCAAAAGCAGCCTCTTTGTAATAATGGTATACGCCAATTTATTTTAAAATCTTCAGGAGCACCAAAATGTGTGCTGTTCTACTAGAAAAATACCGAGTTGGCAGCATCCATCTGCCATTGATTACAACAAGCATTGAAAATAACACATGCATGTACACTCGATTGGAAAAACTGGAAATTCTCAGAACTCATAGAACACATGATCACGATAGAACCTGCCACTCGAAGAGTAGGCTTGTCTTCATCAGAGTAGCAACGGCTTTCCTGTAGCATCGTTTTAAATGCGCAGGATTTTTTTGAGAAACAACGGCACTGCGACCATCTATCCGTCCGTCCATCCATCCATCCATCCATCCATCCATCCATCCATCCATCCATCCATCCATCCATCCATCCATCCATCCATCCATCCATCCATCCATCCATCCATCCATCCATCCATCCAACCATCCATCCATCCATCCATCCAACTGACGAAGCGAAGCCTCGTCGTCGAGTGGCAGGCTCTATCGGGAGTTCGTGTTTAGTGAGTGATAATTTCGTTGAAGATACTGCTTGCATAAAACACTCCGTATCTATCAAACGCATGACATGCAAGGATCATCCTAGAGCAATGACTGTAAGGCAATATTAGCGTGGCGGAGTGTTTGCTTAAAGGCACTCGGAGAGATTAGTTCCTATACTGTATGAACACTACGTATCCCTGCGATAACTTATCTTCCACATGGTTATCGATGTGTAGCAGTACTTTGTTTATTTTTAGCTTTTGAGCGTCAGAGAAGGGTCTCTGTAGGAAAATGCAATTGCACTGTCACACTCAAGGGCTCTGTCAGAATATGTATCTTATCTGAAATGTTGAATATAGTGTCGGTAATGTAGTTGTCGAACTCGCGAACTGATTTAGCCGAATGATGTACAGCATGCGTGTATACATGAAATGCAATGAAAGAGAATGTACGTACCATTCCGAGCCCACCATAGTTGAGTGCCACTGGCCCGAAAGGATACGCAAACGGACGAAGCATGTCAACTCTTGGTATTGTGATATCATTAGAGGATCGCCAATAATAAGCGCCATCAAGCTCGTTGTACAGCGGAGTAGTCGGCTCGCTCCAAATGTGGTGCGAAGATAAAGACAGGGCCTGTATCCATGTCGGAAACAGTTGGTCAAGTGGCGCGTCCGGGTAAGGTCCTGTGTACAGGCGATCAAAAATGTATTGTCACATAAAGATGGTTGTGTGGCTGTTTACACAGTTCACATACCGTAACGAGCCGTGATCGGTGTGTACTCAACTATAAGCTCGCAACAATAAAAGTGGCGCGATAGGTTTTGTAACGGAACGATATATTTAGTATTTGCTGCCGTTGTCCAGTTATTACATTTAAAATGACTAGACTCCTAGAACGCCATTACACAATGCTATTGGGAGAATGGCGAGTGTGTCGTACTTAAATGTAAAAAAATGTTTCCGAAAGAATACTTGAAAATGAGAAAGAAATGCCAAATGCAGATGCGGAAATCCTGTGCAAGCTACGGCTAATTAATCCTGCGAGGCACAGGCGTCACTCGCTCTCTGCTGGCTGTATGACGGGGACACAATTTCTGCGGCGCCCCGAATCGAGATTTTCAGAAGCTGAGGAAATAAGTATTTGTTAAAGTGTAAAGTCAAAGCGAGCCTTTTGGGACTGCTTAGTATTATAGTCGAAAACGAAAACTCGACCTCGCTAAACTCGCCCCACCGGTCTTGACGGACTGATAGAAGCAGATGCCCGTGTATGCTCACGAAGGCCGCCTGCAATGTCAGGAACACCGCGGCTTTTTAGATAAAATAATCGCAGCAGACGAAACTTCTGCATTTCAATACGACCCGAAAAAAACGGTGCAATTTCAAACATCAAGCTCCGGCCTCCCCTCGTCCAAAAAAGTTCGATTGACCGAAACCGTAGTGAAAGCCATGTTGGTCGTGTAACTCGACGCAAAGGGGTGTTGCACTGTGAATATGTACCGGAGGAGCAGGCAGCGATTGGTGTTTTTTGCATTGAAGTGCTACGAAGGCTCAAGATAAGGGTCAACCGGGTGAGAGTCAGCCAGCACCGCAAATGGGAAATTGCATCACCGCAATGCAACCAGCCACATCTGCGCCAAGGTCAGCAACTACGTGGCGATAAATGGCATCGCGACTATTGCTCTACCCCCCCTGCAGACCCGACTTGGCACCAGCAGAATATTTGCTATTCCAAAAATTGAAATTCACCCTCAGTGTACACCGCCATGGTATCCCAAGTGCTTTCATAGAAGCTTCAACGTGTGCACCTAAAGACCTTCCGGAATCCGCAGATCGGGGAGCCTTCGACAAGTGGGCAATCCGTTGGCAAAAGTGTGTCGACGCTCATGGGGCGTACTTTGAAAATTATACAACCATTGCAGCTAGGCCGTTGAACTAAACCGAAGCCGAATCGATATTATCACAGTGTGCGTGAATTTGAACGGATCTTGCGACTGAAAAAAACCGTTTCGCTTAATGGCGAAGCAATAAAAGCGATAGCAACAAATTGTATTATACCAATCTAAGTAAGGCAATCCGCTCAATCTTTTGCATCCGATCTCGCGTAAGTCTACGAGACGGCAGCGTAAGCGATAACGCCGTTCAAGGGAGAAAAGCGGTGTATGTGCACTTCCTGTCACAGCGCGAAGCCTTGAGAGCGCAGTAAGGAGAAGGACATATGTCTGTCGAGATAGCGCGCTCTTCGACCGACATCCCTCCCTTGTGTGGTTGGCGTCCCTATCACTCTAAGCCGAAAAGGACTAAAATGGGCTATGGCATTGATCCTTCAGGGGACTAAATGGGATGCCACAGATTTTGAACCATTTTTGGACCAACTGCGGGAGTACCTACAGTGGTTAAAAGTTTACGTCTCTGGCACTTACCCCAGTAGACCGATCCCACCAGACCATCTGCGCATGCGCGAGTTTCCGACAGTGGCACTGTCGCCATCTTAGTTGTAGTTCTCGGAGCCCTGCTGGTGCGGCTGCTTGCTGCGTGTTTCAGGTATATTGGCGTTTTGCACCAATCCTCGACACGCAAGACGATTGAACGCGGTGGAAAACTGTGTCCGCACCTCCAACGTATGTTATTTTATTTCAGGTTAACTGCATCCTAGCGCTAAAAGAAAAAAAGAACAGTTGATAGTGCTTACGTGTGACGAGGTGGTCTCGTCGGGTTGATGAGCTTGCCTCGTTTTGCTGAATAAATATTAGTAATAAAAAAGAGAAATCACGTTCCTGTCGTCATAAGAGCAAATATGTTCTCCAGTGAACGCAAGCACGCAAGCGACACAAGCTACAGTGTGCGGAAAATAACTTGCCCAAACTGCGCAGAGCTCTCCGCTATACGACAACAGGAGAAAAAAAAAAAGCCGAAGGGGACCAAAAAAAAGAAGCTTATTGCGCTTTTTTTGTCGAAACGACACTTTCCATGTAGGCGGTGTTGTCAACGCAGGACTTCGATCACAGTAATAAGTTAAACGTGAATGAAGATAAAACGGTCGCCGTGAAGCAGGTTAGAGGCGCGCCCGCTGAACAGTGACTGGCCGCTCATGCCGTTTGGCAAAGGTTAACATCACGAAAATCTCGTGAATAATGGCATAATATTTCCTGCCGTACAAGGGATGGATGAGTCAGTAAGAGATTTTGACGGCACGCGCAATGCGGCGGATAAGCAGTAGCTCGCTCCGGCTGGCGGCAGCGGCCTCAGCCGGTGGCTCGGCGCCGGTATCGTCGCTAGGCCTACCGCTTCGAAACGGCAGTGTACGGTTAATAGCCTACGCTCATAAAGAAGTCCAGCTTTGCTACCGCTGTTGCCCGCTTTACGATGCGTTCACAATAATATCGCATATTGAAAGGAACAGGGAAATCCCGGCGGCGGAGTTGGCTGCGATACCGGCACGGCCGAGTTTTCGCCGTGCGCTCCACGGCGCGAGCTGTACACAGCATGCAGTTATTATCTTGGTTTGTATCACAGGTCTCGTTCATGCTAGACGCTTGACAGTCGTCATCGCATTTGGTGAGAGGTCGGTTTAGGTCTTCCTATATATTAAAGCGATATCTGTTGAGCCCGGAAAGGACGTTGTATCCAACCTGTCGCCGCTGGCGGTGATCGGCCCGGCAAGGGGATCCAGCTCGCGTTATATGAACTTTTGCTGTCGCTGATCGGTCCATCGTTCGCGCAGCAAGGTTGTTATGACGCAATAGGGCACTGCTAAACCACGATGCATCATGCACAGGGAGTTCACAAACACGTTGGACAAGAAAGTGCGCGGTAGTTGCCTCTCTGTCCGACTTCGTTGACTGTCGCACACATTCCTTTCGGAGCTTGAAATCCTTTGAGAACACGCAAAATCCGAGTCATTTTGCTTTAGGCTCATGTTGTAGCATTCCAGTACACAGCACGTCAACCCAACCATCGCAATTCCTCCAAATAAGGCCGCTAAAGCTCGTTAATGCAGCTCGCCAATGCACCAGCTGTAGGCAGCTGAAGAGCTGAACGTACCGAGTACTACAAGTACCGGCATGCACTGCGGCAGCGGTGGCGTAGTGAAACTCGCGGTGAGATCGGTCTGTTGGTTTAAATCTTGGTCCTCGTATAATGCTGCCGAGGGGCTAACGGTTGAACCGTCTGGACTAACCGAGACAAAAAAACATGGCGATTCTCCGCTATGTCGGCGGAATTCATGGTATTTCCAACTGGATCCTCCCATCTAGTGCCGGTGGCAGACTTCTGCTCGGCGTAATAAAACGATAAATATTCGCAGCGTACATGTAAACTTACGTGGGCTCATTTGTAGCTCCGCAACACACCGATCTTTTAATATGAACCCGCCGGATGTTTAACGCCCTTTCAGTCAGCGAATTCGAATTATCAGCTGCTACTCTATCCTGTCGGCCGTACCAGCGTTCCCAGTCGGTAAAATGCGCTTATGCAGTCAAAAACATAGAAGCGGCACTTACGCAGGAATGGCGGCGAAGCAGTTAGGCGCTCCGCCAATGCCGGCTTCTTGCCGACAACGTCGATAGGCCTTTACAAGGAGAACGGCTACATCGTCGGCATCAAGCCGGCCTCCGGCCGGCTTTGTGCCTACGACGTAGCGAAGCCAACTTCATATCGCTTCGTAGCTGTAGCCGGTGGCTCTGCAGGAATACCACCGCTGACGAACAGCTTACTTTTATTAGCGCTGGCAGTGTTCTTCGTAGTTCTTCCTAATTCGGCACATTAAAGCTAATTATTCGAGATGGCTGGGAATAGAAGGCTTGCACTTGTTTTGGTCCGGCAGCTCCATATGGAACAAATGTGGATGAGCGCGTTCGCTCGCTAAGCGCGCCAGTGCGAGTTGAACTTGACTCGCATAACAGCTTCTATTCGTTGTAACAGTGCTTCGTTTTCATCCTGGCGCACAGCCAATATAACTCATTTTTGTGCTAGCCGACAGAGCCGAGAAGTGCAGCTCGGCAACAGACGATCGGCGCGCAGTTACACTCCCAGTTGGTCCCTTTCTTACCCGGAGTTTACTCCTGACACGAACTGTCTTGCATTTACACCCTGTTGGACCAACCGTTCATCCGTTGCTTTAACTACTGCAGTTAGTCCAACTTTGCGCCGAATTTCGGCTTAAAATGTAACATGCTGCTTACGAAAGACGGGCGGGGTGTTTCCTCTCTGCTTGTGGAGCAATCGACGGCAGGCAACGCACGCGGGTGGTTTTTGCACGCGCCCTCCGTGCGACGGACGGGGCCGCCTCGTATCATATCAAATTGAGCCGTATTTCTCCCCAGCGCTCGCTAGCTTGTACTCTTGGGTTGAACATATGATTCGCGGGGTGATGTTATCAACTTGGGCCTTATACAGAAACTGACGCCGACGACGACGGAAAAAGCCCGCCAAGGGTGTTCATATAATTGATATTGCAATAAAAAATATATGTTATTGATTCGCAAAAAGTGATTGAAATCACATCGCATCCGAATAGCTGCAGCATAAACGAAGAGGCTGATCAAAACTAAGGCTCGCATAATTGATCCTACTGTGTTGCTGTCGCGCAGGTGACTGGGTGCCTGAACAAAGGGACGAAGGAACTAATTTACATCAAATGGCTTGCCTCCATTTAATATACGCAAGGCTTGCTTTACGCCGCCTAAACATTTATTATCTCTTTTTAAACAAAGCCGTTAATTACTCTGCTGGTATGGAAGTGGATGTTTTCAGTATAAATATTGCACAATGCTGTAGCATTTACGTCGGCGAGCATCGCACTCCACACAAGGCGCATCTCGGGCACAATACTCTTTTTTTGTTAATTACTTCATTGTGATCGTACAGCAGCTGTAACCAGCTCTAAAAATGTATTGTACACGGAGCGAATTGTGTGGATCGATTTCTTCCTAACGAGTTGAAGTATGTTCGCCTCGTTTATATAGGTGTCTATGTAGCTTTATACACTGAAGTTCATCCGATGTTCGTGTAAAAAACATCTGTCGCTCTTACCACTCTGTCAAAAAGGCTGATTCATTCTACCTCCTGACGACATCTGTGGACGTTAAATGCGCTCTGCACAACCACCTAAGTATACACTAGAAACGAATCAAGACAAAATGATCAGCAGTGCTGATTGGAGCGTCTCAGTACATTGACTTCAATGGCATGGTGCATTTTGTTGAGCATAAACATTACGGGGACGAACAGGCGCGCGAACGACGACACAGTTATGTTTATGTCTTTATTTATTTACTACCAGCCTAATATTGCAGGTAATAAATACCGGCCTAATAAGGAACACGTAGAACGAGAACCTGAACCGAACCCGCATATTTCGGGGTTTCACAGCCTGCTGGCAACACAAAAGTTCGACGTGCTAAGTGATTGTCGTGCTAAGGAACGTGTCAAGCTGTGTTTTATATACGCATCTCCATTGCTCCTGCAAATAAAAGTAACCAAAGAAACTGTTTTGGGTCATCTCAATTGCTGGAAAGGTTCTCCAATAGTATCAGCACAGCTCAGAAAAATGATATAGTACATCCATTTAAATTATGAACGTCCGTGTATTTAGTAGGTCATATTACATAGGGAAATATGGACTATGAAATGCGCATTGTTGGCTACAATTGTGGCTACCAGTGGTTCTAATTTTAGTGCTTATTAAAGCGCTAGATTCTTCTATGAAATAAATAATATCCTCCGTTTTGTAAACTAAAATCACCTTGATCAACTCGAAGGCTAGCGCTGGTCACAAGCAACAAGAATCCCGATACGCTGAGAACTATGCACCACATGAGAAGTGTGTATAGTAATAAATACTCACTATAAATATCTTCGATGTACTCCGGATCTGATCGCTTGCCGGGGCTTCCTACATAGGCCGTTATGTTCTTCAACTTGCTTATAAGAACTTCTCGGAATTCTTGTCCAAGCCAGGTTGAAGATTGGAAAGCATTCTGGAAGGCGCTGCGGATTGCGGATACCATCTTCTTGGCCTTTCCTATCATGTACTGTGGAACCTCTGTACAAGAAAGAGTCATGTAAGCGCACCGTTCAAGAGGAAGTGAGACAATACAATAGATTTGTTATCAAATGCATTGTCGGCTATATGAGTATCGTTATGGTCAGGCTACTGCAGATCGTAGAGGATGCAGAACAGCTGGAGCACATTAACATCGTCTCTTATTCCAGTCCTGGCTAGACCTTTGCGCCGCCGCCGTCTGTTTTCGCTCACGCCGTTCGCGCCGCCGCTGAAGTACCGAGGGTGATCACGCCGCCGCCGCCAGCGCCACCGCCGCCGCGCCATAATTGCGGCGCGCCGCCGTTAGTCATTTCTTTTAATCAGATCGGGAATCAGAACATAAAATACATCACATCACCGGGGAGCTCTTCTCGATCACCGTGTTTTCGATGTGTCCATGTAATGGACTGTCCATTTCAGCCGCCGCTGATTGGAGGGAGGGCAGCAAACATCGCGCTCCTCTTTCCGGTTTTTGTTCTGCACCGTCATGCATCTTGACGTGATGAAGCTTTCATAACTCTCGACACAACAGAGAGGGACGGAATGAGTTTTAAGGCAGCGACCGCAGCCCCCAGAGGTCCGCGTTTGAGCGCACATCTCGGAGGTCGCGGATGAACTCTGATCGCGTTAGCCATCGGTTTAGGTTTAATGCTGCCACCCGTCTAACGCATATGTAAAAGGTCGGTACGCATTCCCTTGCATCGTTCTCAAACATCTGGGAAACATTCATGTGCAAGTTCAGACTTGACAAGTTCCTGTTTCTGTACAATTCGTACACTTTCTTCTTAGGCTGGTAATGTACTGGCGTGTTCAGTGCGTCAACGTGGCGAAGAGCGAGGTGACATCACACCTCACCGCTTTTTTGAGTAAAGGTACGAGCACCCTGGCGGCGCGGCATTCTCCCGTGCTCCGCTCACCGCTTGTGGGACGCCGCTTGTCTGCCGCCGACTCTGCTTGCGAGAGGCGTCAATGATTTTCTGCCGCCGACTCCATCGCTCCGGGACCTATCTGTGCCGCTGCCGCCAGCTGCCGCGCAAGCAAACCACCAATCAAAGCATGCTTTTCCTCCTCTTCCTTCTCACAAGGGCTGTCATCATAGCAACCATACATGGTTCTCCTCAGCCGCGCCACCCCTCTTCGTCTTTCGGGGAGAAAGTGCGAGACGGTAGCGAGCCCGCGGATGCGCGCGCCTTGACATGTCTGCTCTTGTCTCGTGACTCTCTCACCAGCAACGTGGACAGTGTGCCGCTGCTTGCCTCGCGGAGGTTACGACGGGCGGGACGCAACCGCGGCATGCTTTCTGCCTGTGTGCACGTACTTGATTGAATGCGTTCTGTCGGTATGGTGTGTGGACATCTCTTTTCGATGGACACATCGATAATATTTCCGCGGAACGTAACCAAACCTTAGCTAACCTAACCTTTCTTGCCTCCAGAAGTCTCACGAGTATTGCCTGACCTCAACGCTGCCGTATCCTCCAGCCTTAAAGGGACCGACAACTGCCCAGAACATGAAATGAGATGGCTCCACTGATGCAAAGATTGTCCGTCTCAGTCACTCAAACCAACCCTGTTTTTACGTGAGAGGTGGATTTCTATTTTTATTTCCTAATTGAAAGTCCCGAAACACAGAGCCATATATAACCTTCGGGAGTGTTTGGCAATTGTTTCATCTCGCCGCTCTCCAAGCTCCGCCCCAGCGCCGCCCTCTTCTCGTGACGTAAGCCCTCACTCCTCGCCGGCGGCGGCGGGCGGCAGCGGCGACAACGCGGCGCGGAGTTCGGCGCTGCCGCGACGGAGAGACGCCGAAGCGCCGCACTTAAGGCCCGACCACACGTACGCGTTGCAGCGCGTCAACGCGTGACTTTTTGACGCGGCGCCGCGCCCTCTCCCTATGGGGAGAGATGGCGCGCGGCTACGCGAAGCTGCGCGCCCTCCCTCTCCATAGGGATAGAGTGCAGCGCCGCGTCAAAAAGACACGCGTTGACGCGCTGCAACGCGTACGTGTGGTCGGGCCTATACACGATCGGCGAAAAGCGCGCGTAGGTTACGAAGCTCTTGTGCGAAGCCGCGCGTATTCATGGCGACTGCTCCTCGCATTCAAGCGTGAATTTGTTGCGGGCTGCTGTTGCGCGGTTGGCTGTTCAAACGGCAGCGCGCCGGATTTCCGCCTTTTTAGGCTTCCGAAGGAAAAGAAGCGACGACGCCTTTGGATCAGAAACATCAGACGCAGAAAATGGACCCCGACCGACTGCTCCGTGCTATGCGAGATACGTACTTGAGTATTTAGCTTGAATATTGCTGGTATTATAAACAGTGTACCATTACAAACACTTATTATTTGTTGTGCAATGGGACCATTTCAGGCGCACAAACTTTAAAAATAATTTTGTCACGCTAAAAAAAGGAGTTTTATGGTTCGCCTTTCGATCGCTTGGGCAGATTGAAATTTTGCAGCGATCACGCTATAAGTGTCAAGCGTGATGTGTTGCGTTTACATAATTTATCGCGCGTTGTGAGCACGAGCTTGGGATGTTACCGTGATGTTGTGAGGGGAAGATTTATTTCGATATCGCAGGTTAGTGCCGCCGCGCGTCAGCTGCAGCGGTTACCTGGCATGTGTTGTACGTTATGTGTTCTGCGTTTCTGTGGCTGTCAGCCTATGGTGTCATTTACCGCTGTGTTGCCACTTGTGTACTTGCTACCAGTTTCACGTTTAATTCGCGCATGTAAATTAATCTGCGCCTCTGTGCTAAGCGAATGTGCCTTGCGCTTTTTAGTCATGCACGTATAGTGCACGATGTTTGTGCTCGTGCAGGAAGCTCTTCCACTATAGCAAGGGGCCCTTATGCGCTCGATGAAATATAGAACGCGAAGACGTTGAGCAGAAAAATGATTTTGTAAAGTAAACCAACAGGATGTCCACTATCAGACTAGCCGAACGAGGTATTGTTTTAATTTAACACGCGATTACTGGGGGCCCAGCACCTCCCGTTATTTATATTCGTCACACATTCATGTCGCGCAATACCAATGTTGGTGTATATCAGGCTAGGGAGACGTCCGCCAGCGCACCATGAGCGTGGCACGTAAGTCGTGCTT
>NC_051179.1:98890372-98912870 GCF_013339695.2 Rhipicephalus sanguineus
CTAATTTACATCAAGGGCGTGCCGCCGTTTATTATACGCAAGCTTGCTTTACGCCACCTAAACATCGATTATCTCTTTTGAAACTAAGCCGTTTAATATTCTACTGGTATGGAAATGGATGTTTTCAGTATAAATATTGCACAATGCTGTAGCATTTACGTCGGCGAGCATCGCACTCCACACAAGACGCATCTCGGGCGCAATAATCTTTTTTTGTTAATTACTTCATTGTGATCGTACAGCAGCTGTAACAAGCTCTAGAAATGTGTTGTACTCGGACCGCATTGTGTGGACCGATTTGTTCCTAACGAGTTGAAGTATCTTCGCCACGTTTATATAGGTGTCTATGTAGCTTCATACACTGAAGTTCATCCGATATTTTTGTAAAAAACATCTGGTCGCTCTTACCACTCTGTCAAAAAGGCTAATTCATTCTACCTCCTGGCGACATCTGTGGATGTTAAATGCACTCTGCACAACCACCTAAGTATAGACTAGGAACGAATCAGGACAAAATGAGCAGTGCTGCTTGGAGTGTCTCAGCACATTGAATTCAATGTCTCAGCACATTGAATTCAAGAGGCGTGCGAACGACAACACAGTTATGTTTATGTCTTTATTTATTTATTACCGGCCTAATATTGCCGGTAATAAATACCGGCCTGATACGGAACACGTAGAACGAGAACCTGAAGCGAACCCGTATATTTTGGGGTTCCACAGCCTGCTGGAAACACAAAAGTTCGACGTGCTAAGTGATTGCTGTGCTAAGGAACGTGTCAAGCTGTGTTTTATATACGCAACTCCATTGGTCCTGCAAATAAAAGTAACCAAAGAAACTATCCTGGGTGATCTCATTTGCTGGAAGGGTTCACCAATAGTATCAGTACAGCTCAGAAAAATGATATAGTACATCCAATAAAATTATGAACGTCCATGTATTTAGTAGGTCATACTACATAGAGAAAAATGGACTATGAAATGCCCATTCTTGGCTACAATTGTGGCTACCAGTGCTTCTAATTTTAGTGCTTATTAAAGCGCTAGATTCTTCATATGAAATAAATAATATCCTCTGTTTTGTTGCATTGCGAAAATAAAATCACCTTGATCAACTCGCAGGCTAGCGCTGGTCACAAGCAACAAGAATCCCGATAAGCTGATAACTATGCACCACATGAGAAGTGTGTATAGTAATAAATACTCACTGTAATATCTTCGAGTACTCCGGATCTGATCGCTGCCGGGGCTTCCTACATAGGCCGTTATGTTCTTCAACTTGCTATAAGAACTTCTCGGAATTCTTGTCCAAGCCAGGTGAAGATTGGAAAGCATCTGGAAGGCGCTGCGGATTGCGGATACCATCTTCTTGCCTTTCCTATCATGTACTGTGGAACCTCTGTACAAGAAAGAGTCATGTAAGCGCACCGTTCAAGAGAAAGTGAGACAATACAATACATTTGTTATCAAATGCATTGTCGGCTGTATGAGCATCCTTATGGTCAGGCTAGTGCAGATCCTAGAGGATGCAGAACAGCTGGAGCACATTAACATCATCTCTTATTCCAGTCCTGGCTAGACCTTTGCGCCGCCGCCATCTGTTTTCGCTCACGCCGTTCGCGCCGCCGCTGAAGTACCGAGGGTGATCACGCCGCTGCCGCCACCGCCGCCGCGCCATAATTGCGGCGCGCCGCCGTTAGTCATTACTTTTAATCAGAACGGGGAATCTGCACATAAAATACATATCACCGGGGAGCTCTTCTCGATCACCGTGTTCTCGATGTGCCCATGTAATGGACTGTCCATTTCAGCCGCCGCTGATTGGCGGGAGGGCAGCGAACATCGCGCCCCCTCTTTCCGGTTTTTGTTGTGCAGCGTCATGCATCTAGACGTGACGAAGCTTTCATAACTCTCGACACAATAGAGAGGGACGGAATGAGTTTATTAAGTCAGCGAACGCAGCCCCCTGAGATCCCGCGTTTCAGCGCACCGTTGTCGGATGTCGGAGGCGCATGATGAACTCTGATTGCGTTACCATCTGTTTACGGTTTAATGCGGCCGACCCGTCCCCTAATGCAGAGGTGAAAGGTGCGGGACGCATTCCCTGCATCGTTCTCAAACATTCTGGACACAGTCCCGGTGCAGTTCAGACTTGACAAGTTCTTGTTTCTGTACAAGTCAGTCCACTTTCCTTCCTTAGGCTTGGTAAGGTAACTGGCGGGTTCGGTGCGGTCAGACGTGGCCGAAGAGCGAGGGTGAGATCACACCTCACCGCTTTTTCGAATAAAGGTACGAACACGCTGGCGGCGCGGCATTCTCCCGTGCTCCGCTCACCGCTCGCGAGACGCCGCTTTTCTGCCGCCGACTCTGCTCGCGAGACGCGTCAACGCTTTTCTGCCGCCGACTCCATCGCTCCGGGACCTATCGACCTATCTGTGCCGCTGCCGCCAGCTGCCGCGCAAGCAAACCACCAATCAGAGCGTGGTTTTCCGTACTCCTCACCCGCGTCACCCCTCTCCGTTTTTTTGGGAGAAAGCGCGAGCCGGCAGCGAGCCGGCGGACGCGCGCGCCTTGACTTGTCCACTCTTGTCTCGTCACTCTCGCACCGGCAATGTGGACAGTGTGCCACTACTTGCCGCGCGGAGGTTCCGACGAGCGTGACGCCACGCCGGCATGCTTTCCGCCTGTGTGCAAGTACTTAATTGAATGCGTTCTGCCGGTATGGAGTGTGGACATCTCCTTTCGATGGACACATCGATAATAGTTCCCCGGAACCTAACCTTACCTAACCTTTCTCGCCTCCAGAAGTCTCACGAGTATTGCCTGACCTCAACGCTGCCGCGTCCTCCAGCCTTAAAGGGACCGACAACTGCCCAGCACATGAAATGAGATGACTCCACTGATGGAAACATTGTCCGTCTCATAGACTCAAACCAACCTTGTTTTTTACGTGAGAGGTGGATTTATATTTTTATTTCTTATTTGAAAGTCCCCCAAAATCACCTGTGGCGCCCCTGGCGGCAAGAACATGAACAATCTGATGTACCCGGCCACGTGACCGTTGATCGCTGTACGCGGTTGGCGATTTCTTTTTGTTGGTATTGACATATTGTTCGTTTCTTTATAATAAAAGGTAATACTCCATAAAATGCACATATAGGTCTGCGTTAGTAGTATGTATTAAAGTGACGCTGCCTTCGCGTGGCGTAATTATCCCATGCTCGTCAGCGCGTCTTAAGCAACTTTTCAGCGTGATCATGCAACCGTGCACGCAGTTTCAAGGCCGCTAAGACTTTGGAGCGACATAGTTCCCCTACCTACACTTCGTCTCAGAAATGACGCGCGCTGCTACTCTGCGCGGCCGCGCATATGCGTAGTGACGTTTTCGATGACATGGCTTTGCTCGAGCATCGAGAGAGTAACGACGCCGGGACATTCCACCCATGACACAAGCGCAGGCAACTTCGGACGCAAGTGCACACAACGCGGTACAAATACAGGGAAGGCGTATAGTGCCGCATCATCTCATTGTAACAGCTTGTTATTTTCAAAAATAGTTCAAAAGCTCTAAATAAAGGTGGTTAAGCATAGTATAAGAACACCTGCGAAAGCAGAACAACGATAGCTTTCACAAATCGCGATAAGGGCTGGCGGCATCACTATCAATTCTCAGCGCTGCTGGAGGAAAGGCACGTCCGTGTTTAGAGCCTCTCAGAAAGAAAAACGATGCTGGTAAAATGACTACGTGCTTTTGGGATTAACTAGTGCAGCTACAAACACTGCGAAGGGTGAGCTTTCTGTCGGGCCGTAAACAAATGAGTCGAGAAAAATCAGTTGTTGGTCCCTCTAAAAGGGCGACGGCCCAACTCGATGGATAGCATATTCTGGGAGTTTTGCACCCAGTACACTGTGCACAGAGAAACACAGTAGATAAGCAATATATATCTATGCGTTAATACACATTTTTCAGTCCATTATTACTCGATTAAATAGATAAACAAATATAGAAGTAAGGACAATGAAAAAATTAGAATTTAGCTAAGCTAGTTGGTAGGTATTCATGTTTAAAAGACAGGACGTGCAAACACAGACACAAGAGAAAAATCAAGAGAGTGGACAGATCTCTCTCGTAGACCACCACGCGCACGTGATTGATAAGTATCGCCTCTTAAGTGGGGATGAGCCAATAAGTATTAAATACGAAGCATTTCTTAGCGAACCAAAGGTACTTTAAGCGTTTTTATCTACGTATATTTATCTATCTATTTACATATCTAGCCGCCCACGTCTTGGTTCTCTCGTGATCGCCTCCTGAACTTGGTGTAGACCAAGGTTGGCATGGGAGGGTAAGAGGGTTTGACGAATATCAGTTCGTCGTCATGACATGAGTAACGTGAAAATCGTGTGGCTTACGTCGTCAAACCCTTTCCTCCAGACATTTGTGGTACATACCCGTATACTTCGCGCCACGGTAAGCGGGTATGCGCCACAGCTGATTGACAGTTTATAATTACCAGGAACGGCGACAACAAACATTGGTAATTCAAGTACGAGAAGGTAAAAAAAGCAACATTGGCAGCGTTGACCCGATGAATGCAACGAAGAAAAATCAGGATCCCAGCAGAAATCGAGCCGAAGCATCGTGAGTGGCAGTCTTGTATTCTACGACAGAGCCACGCCAAGTCTTGAAAGTCCTTTGCAAAAAGTCCCTACGCAGGCGTAATGTCGTTTCAGTCCAATTGCGGTTGCAGAGCTGCTATCTAATTTTATAAAAAAACAATAAAAATTACATATGTGATCTTATAATACAGGCGTCATGCCGGGTCAATGTCAATTGTGGTTGCAGTGTTGGCTGCGCTTTCATAGAAGTCCAATAAATATTCAAGCGTTTCTCGACCCTGGAGGAATACGCTAACGAAAGTTACGTATGGTATTCTCATCATCGCACCGCATAGTGCATTTCGTTTCGATAATACCCACGTCTTTGCTCCAGTACTGACGTTACGTCAGATCATGAGTTACCCTCTAAACGCCAGTTTAGTCGACGTGTCTGGTAAGACCACGATGTGCACACAACTACTATACGTACAAAAACGCGTCGATCCGTCTCGTAACGAAAGGCTCAAAGCCACAAATATGCAGAATAGACAACTACTCGCCGATGGCTTCGCATGAAACCGATTGCCACAGGGCGTGGAATCTGTCTATTTTTTCTGTCTACTTTTTTTTCCGCCGCTGTATAATTTTTCAGTAATTAGCAGAGTTTCTGGCGTCTTGACTACTCTTTTGTGTCCGTGTGTGCACAGCCTTTTTTTTAAAGGGCCCCAGAACAGCCTCTCAAATTACAAAAAACGAGAGCGTTATTCTCTCTTGGCGTTTTTCGTCTTTTTGGTGCATTTCTTGACGCCAGAACGGTGATTCACGTGACATCATTAGGGTGCATACTCTCGACTGGTCCATATACGAGAAATAACAGTTGCGAATTGCGTCCCACAATGCTTTACCATGCAGTCGCCCAGCCGTTATTGCTTGTCTCGCATGACTATTGAGCGTGATTAAGTGATGCAGCTCCATGTTGCGCGCTTGCGTCTGCGCATGCAAAGATAACGGAGTGTAGCCGACAAGTGCGAAATCCTGATAGGTTCAACGCTTAATGCTGACATTGTACGCGGGCTTCATGAAGAAATAAGTGGCGAGGAGATATCCTCTGTAAGAAGGGCAGTGAAGGCGGGAAAGAAACCAATAGAAAGGGCACCGGATTATTTTATTCTTCCAACGGGCGAACTCTTCACAGCGGAGGCGGCGCAGCTTTCCAGCCAAAAGGCGGGGCCGGCTTCCACGGTTTCTGTACTTCTTTATTGAGATAGCCATTATATGGACACTCTGGACAGGTCTTCACCATGGCCGTCATGTTCTGTATAAAGTGCCAATCGATAACATCGCTCCGCGCATCGTGTGTTCTACCCGCGAGTAAAAGCTCGCGAGCGCTGGCGAGGAGCACGGCTAAAGCAGAAATGAGAGTATTTTAGTGTGACGTTTTTGCGGTCCGCTCCACTGCGAGTTGGCCCGCTAAGCTGTAGCGGAGCGGCGGACGATTTTTTCGTTTTAGTTATCCGTTCTCCGCTGCCGAGCGGACCTTTCGCAGTTGCAACACCATCTGGCCAAATTCAGCCTCGTTAAACAAAATGAAAAAACAGTTTTGTCACTTTTACAAAGTAAAACAAATATGTATTACTCACTTTTTCACGCAGTATTTACACGTGCGCATGTGTTACCGCTCCATTTCATGGAAAAAAAATAAAACGTCGACTTCAAGATAGTCGCGCGATACTCAGCGCTGTAGTATTCCAGATCCACTCCAATCCGTTTGGACGCCAATACAGCAGCGATGTTTTCGTCAGCTGTGCCGTCTTGTCTACTTCGCGTCGCTTTCCTTAATTCGGCGACTCGAAGTAAGCACAAATGTTCGCCTATTCTCAAGCGCTTTCGCGGCTTCCGCTGCGCAGACGAACGTGAAGCCGCCGTGCACGTGGTAAGCACGTTGAGCACTGGAGGCAGCCATCTTAGAATATGCGGGAAGTCGACGTACGCGTCATGGAGGGCTCGCGCATCGACACCCCCCGCTAGCGGAACGGCAGTGTCGGTCCGCGCTCCGCTTAGGCTCCCTGTAAGCGGAGCGTGGGCCTCGCTCCGCTAGCTCGCTTACGGCTAAGCGGAGGACGCATGCGCACTCGCGCCCCGCCCCGCTCCGCTTAGCTGCTGAGCGAAGCGTAAAAACGTCAAACTAAAATACTCTATTAAACAAGCTGGCCATCTCCGTCGCGCGGAGGGCGCATGAGATAATATCAACCTGCGTGCGATGCCTGCCGTCGATTGCTCCTCAGGCAGAAAGGAAATGGCCGGGGGTGGGGTCTGCGGGGATCAGGCAGCAACTGTGAACATTTACTATAAGAGCGGGGTCGCGAGCGCTGCAGGCACGCGCGCTTTCCCGGCAGACATCAGCGCACGGCTCCTATTCCTACTGCGCGCTGTGATCTCACCGCATTGTTCTGTGACGATTCATATGGAAAACTTCACGAAAACCACTTCTCTCCCGGGAGCAGCCGTATTGCCATACACCAGGGTTTTGTAGAGGTACGCCAGTTGGTATCAAAAAGAGTTAGTTGCTAGCCTTCGTTAATATAACGTTACGACTTGTTACTGTCGCAATCAATGCTTCGCCCTGTCGGTGAAAAATTTTTTCATCATTCAAGGGGCCAATCGCTCACTCAACCAGCTACCGAATCTATTCCACCCCCCCCCCCCCCCCCGCCTCGCCACGCAGCCGCCGATCCGAGGAACCCCGCGCCGTTCACGCGCCGCCGCCGGCGATTTTGGTACCGCCGCACAGGTCTTCCTAAACACTTCCTAAATGTGTTCCGATATTTCAAATGCGAAGTATGTCTTAGCGAACCGTAGCCACTTTGAGCGTTTCTATCTATCTATCTATCTATCTATCTATCTATCTATCTATCTATCTATCTATCTATCTATCTATCTATCTATCTATCTATCTATCTATCTATCTATCTATCTATCTATCTATCTATCTATCTATCTATCTATCTATCTATCTATCTATCTATCTATCTATCTAGCCGCCTACATCTGGGTGCTCTCTTGGTCGCCTCCTTAACTTGGTGTAGAACGAAATTGGTATGATAGGCTAAGAAGGTTTCACGAATATGACTGCCTGGTCGTGGAATGAATAACGTGAAAATCATGTCGCGTATGTCGTCAAACCCTTTCCTCCAGACACGTGTGGCACATACCAGTTTACCACGGGCCGTGGTGTACGGGTATGCTCCACAAGTGATTCACAGTTTTTTTCTACCCCGGAACGGCGAGAACAGACGTTGGTAACTGAATTGCGAAAGCGTTAAAAAAAAACCGAGATCGGCGGCGTTGACCCGACGAATGCAAATAATGAAAATTAGGATCGCAGAAGGAATCGAACTTAAGCATTCTGCGTGGCAGTGAGGTATTCAACCTCAGAGCCACGGCAGGTCTAGAAGCTGCTTCCGAAAAACAACCTCTGGAGGCCTATAATCGGCGCAACGTGAATTATGATTGTGGTGCTGGCTATCTAGTTTTATATCAAAGCAATAAACACTTCATATGTACTCCAACAACACATGTGTCATGTCGGATTAACGTCTGAGGCTGGAGTGCTGGTTACGCTTTTATAGCGGTCTAATAAACATTACATTTGCATTCCTATATGACAGCAAGCTATATGCAAGCGTTGCTCGACCCCGGAGGAATACGCTAAGGAAAGTTGCTATTCACATTATCGCACCGTAAAGTGCACTTCGTTTCGATTATACTGACGTATGCGCTCTAAGGTGAGAGCTGACGTTACGTCGCACCATAATTTACCCTTTAAACGCCGGTGCTTTCGACGTGCCTGGTAAGCCACGATTTGCACAAAACTACTACACTTACAAAAACGCGTCGATGCACTTCGTGTCGCCTCGCTCAAATACAAAAAATGCAGCACGTAAATACTCGTTGACTCCTTCGCATGAAACCGATTCCCACAAGGCGTGGCGACTGCCGAAATTTGTCTTTCTATTTTATATATATTGGCCATTATGACAAAAATAGACATGTTTTTTAGGCGCGATTAAAAAAGACATGCAGCCTCCAAAAAGTTAAGACATATATTTGATTCGTCAATCTAGGAGTTCTCTTTTATGCTTACGGTTTATCGCTGTGCTCTCCCAACAGTGAATTATAAAGAACATGACGCAATAACGCAAATTGATTTTTGTCAATTTGTTGCTTTGCACACAAGAGTTCGTTGAATATTTACAAGCAAAGATCCTTCGCCCATCGCGAACGTTGGATAACTAAATGAAACAAATACAAAACGAATTTCAAACATTTATGGTCAAGAGTTGGAATATATTGATTTCGTACAAATGCATACCTGTCTTCAACAAATATTGTTAAGCCCGCCGGGGTTGTGTGTCCAGAAAACAGTGTTCTGAAATTTTTAGATTTATTAGCGAATGTATCATCGCAATATTACCGATCACAGAGTCTTAAAGCAATACTTGGTCACCTTATGTTGACTGCATTTTCCTATAAAATGATATCCCAATCAATGAAATAAATTACTTTTGTTAGTGCAGAAACAACTTTCACTTGCCTCCAATGCCTGTGACTCAATGACTGCAGCCAAAAGTTTCTAATAAATCTTGTACGATAAACTAAAGGTTTATATGAGGCACCCTATAACTTACTTGTTTCTTCCTTTTTCTGAGGCCTGTGTACTTAAATTTAGGTGTACGTTAAGGAACCCCAGGAGGTAAAATTTCCGGAGCCCTCCACTACGGCGTCTCTCATAATCATATCGTGGTTCTGGGAGGTGAAACCCCAGATATTAATATTATTATTATTGTCATTTCTTCCTTCTTCCTCAGTTTGCGCCAATGAGTTTCCTTGGCGCCGGTGGTTTGCCTCCATGGCAGGAGAGATCCCAACGCACGTGCACCGGTCGTTTATGTATTTGTTATGGGAACAATTTTAAATCTTTCGTGAGTCCAATAATCCGCCGTCCGGCTGGCGTTGTCAACGCGAATAGTACAAAAGGTCACTGAATAGGAGACAGCGTCACAGCATGACGTCACGCGATGAGATCTTTAATGGCACCATCTCCTGGTGAAATCAGATGACGTCGTCGCATGTTTATTAGTGGACTGATCGCGCAGGATGTGCAAGGTCAGATGATGCGCAGAGAGCTTCCTGGCGGGCCGAAGGAACAATGAAGTAGGCTGAGGAACGCAAGTGTAATTAAACAAGTGCCTTGTGCTGGCGCCCGCTTTGGCCCGTGGTCTGTTTAACGTTACCTGAAGTGAACCGAACGTTTCTGCACTTGAAGCAACGATACAATGATGAAGGTTGTGCTAATACCACGAAAGGCGCAAATGTAGTACACTTACCAGACAGGAAAAAGGGGCTAATGACCGCCAAATCCATAACATTTCTGACGTGCTGGTAACAAGCCTTGCTTGTAGTCATGTCACGAAGAAACATGTATGGGTCAGTGAACTGGACCAGCTGCCTGTACACGCTCCAGGCGACTATGTATCGTAGCCCTGCTTCGCCCACCGACTCGCTGCTGAAGAGCTCCACTAGAATTGTGGGAACATGAGGCTCATACACAATTTGGTCCGAACCTCCATAGGTGCCATTTGTGTACGTGGAAAAAAAGGCACCCCATTGATCTGGAAGGAATGGGGCGGCAGAGATGGACAGCTCTTAATATTATTGTCGTAATAGTACACTCTGATACTCCACTGCAACTGCGACACACTGAACATAAGATTTGGATATACACCGTAATCGTACAACGCCTTCGAAAACTTTCTGTAGACAAGTTTTAGCTGAATACAGGAAAGTTCAATAGATCTGGCAAAGCGAATAAAATATGCTATGCCGTACGTTTCAGTTATTTTCATGCTACGTTGAAGAAACGTGTGTTTTGCTGTCATCTAGCTTGACTTCGTTCCTAGAGACAAGCGAATTATTCCCACCACTTATTGCGAAGTCGCACTGACACGTTCAGCCAAGATGGCGGTTAAAGACGTTCCAAAAAAAGGTTACAGAGCAGGTACAAAATCTTCTCATACCTGGTGTAACGTATGGTTCTGTCAATTGGCCGAGGCCGGAAACACGAATGTGGCGCGGATTGGTTTGAAATGTGTTTTTTTGGATGCTGTTCACTGCAGAAACAATAAAAGAAAACAATGCATATATTGAAAATCCTCCACTTGAAAGGTTCCACTTGTGTACAGATGAAACAAAGAATCGCCCAATTTTTAAAAATTAACTCAAAGGAACGTTGCAAACACCTACAATAAAACACCCCATACAAAAGTCGATTGCATAATACATGACATAACGGCGATAACATTATTAGACCGCTCGCAGCAACTGTGACGACATTGACCCATAAAGGTTATCTATGTCACTAACAGACAAGCATTCCGAAATACACTGTCAGGGTTTCATCTTCCTCGATTTCAACATCGGGCAACTAGCATGAAAACGCACTAGTGTAAGTTAGTAAGCAAATGAACATGTTCTGTCTACGATTTCACACCTGACGCAATTCGCTACGAAATGGCACGAAAACCTGGTGGTGCCTATGATAAGCACAGATGAACTAGTCCAAGATCGACAGCAGTCATTTCGTCATGTCATGGTTGCCGTTCGGTAGAGTCGAATGGGGTATCTAGAAATTGTGTAGCCAAATTGAATAAAAGCGGTATTTAAATAAGGGTTTTATTATTATGCGATAAATATTATCATGTTATTAACAAAAGTTGTAGAAATGCGAGCACAATGTTTTTTTCTCTTTCTTAGTTTTCTAGCCGAAGGTAAATTGGAAATAGATTGTTTATTTCTTTATTTAGCTTCAAGGCCAACGTCAATACAGTGCGTAGGGGATAAAAGCACGGCAAAAACGAGAAATCGGGAAGTGACAAAGCATGTATGGAAGGGTGTTTCAGTTCCACTAATGTGAAACCTGGGGAGGGGTGAAGCATGCAGTGTGCGCCGGTGTTTCGCACAGCAGGATCGCTGCTAATGGGCAATGGGAGACAGAAGCGGAAGAACGGAATAACCGAGGTAATTTGCCACAATGTTTTTAGAGGGATTTCTTTGATGAGGCACTAGTGGTGCGAAGCCTGAAACCTGGCATGTATAGAAGGGTGTTTCAGCTCCATTAACGTCGTTGGAAAACTGCGTGGGAATGCAGCTAGCTCACCCTATGGTGCTTCTTCTTCTGATTCCCTACATGCCCGATTTCAGTTACTTACAGCATGCAGGGAAGGGTTTTCAGCTCCACTAACGTCGTCGACTATTTGTTGGGCTAACTGTCGCCATCTTCTTCATTTTTAGGGGGGGGACCCAGCGCAAAACCCAGCGCCACTGGGTACCAGCGTCCAGTGCCATGCCGGATTATGGGCCTAGTGTCGCGCTAGATACTGGGCCGCTGGAGCGGCGTTTTACTGGGAGGCGCTGCGTAATCGAGCGCAAAACCGCTCTACAGCGTTAAAATAGCGGTGCCTACCTGCCCTACATAGATATATTAGTAAAGAAAGTGATATAGAAAGCAGTAGTGCAAAAAAAAAGAAAGCTGTATTAAAAAAAACACCACGAGGATTCGAACTCGCCACCTCTCGACCTCCAACCGAGTACTCCACCACTGCGCCACGCTGAAACATGCCGACATCGCTGCAAAATGGCTAGTCAACGCAGGAAGGCAGCTTTTCGTGTCATTTTTTTGATCTAGCATATTCAAGGCAGACGCGATCTTCCTTTCGAACAAAGTGTTGCCGGCAACGAATGAAATGCCCAAAATGGGAAGAGCGTTGTTTCTTTAAGAATTATCACCTTAACTCCGAAAAATATCAAATGGCTCGAGTAGCGGGGTACTGTTTGACGGCTGTTACGGCTTATTTTTGATAGCCGTTTATCGCCCTGGCTAATGATCAACGTGTAAGAAGCTTTATGATGACTCGTTCGATAAACACGTGCGTAGATGAATTCATACTGAGGAGGTTTCTCGCGCGAGCGACGACATTACCGCGGGGCGGGCGTGCCTGTATACAGATTTGCAGTTCTGTCGATAGCTACAGCTGTAAAACCGCTCAGTAAAAACAAATACGATTCGCTGATAAAATATGCCGGTCTGTTAGTTCACTAACGCGCTCCAGTTCACAGGTATGTGTTCTGACGTATGAGTAAGAGAAGTACCGGCGAGTGCGGCCGGCTGCTTTCGGTGAGCCTGCGTCCGTTGCTGAAAGCGCGTCGCATCGATGGTCATCGCTCCTTGTGCAGATACCGTACACAAGAAAAATGGTTTTTTAGGTTAACGGATATCCAGACTGTACATTCTTACACGTTAGAACTGCGTGTAATTAAACCAAGAAGCGCCGGTGGCATGTAGACGGACTCGGCCGGTACGCTAGGCCTAACGCTCGCTGGGAGTCGCACTGGGTAGGACCGATCTCAGCGGAAATCAGTTGCGATGGTTGAAGTGTCCGCATTTCGGCCTCGGAACCTTTTTAACTGTTACCTAACGTATAGCTGAAGTAAGTAGAAGGGCAAGAATTGCCCGAGGTGGCTTTCCGAGTGGTGATATTGAACGAAGGCTGTTTTTCTGGCCTCCGTTGGGAGGGCTCGCAAAGCCAGAGCTTATTTACTCCTTGCCAACTGTACGGCGATGTACCGATTTGCTCTGCATGTTCAGACCGGCGCCTCCAGACTTATAAACATTACAATATGGAGTCAATACCGCAACACATCACGGATGTTAAACTGATATATGCAGGGCATGCACAAAATGTGTATTCACTGCTGCTACGTGCTTCGCAAAAATTAACGGCGCTATTGGCACTGCATGAATAAAAAAAACGTGCTAGAAAGCAAATGATCAGTGTTCGCTGCTTTGGGTTATTAACATATTTTTCTCCACATTCGACCGGAAAATATTAAAAGTGACCGTGCATTCACATATCACGCACACATATCATGAAAATAGTGCGCATCTCGTCGTCTTTCTCTTCCAAGCTAGAATTTGTGACACATGTATAGGACATGTTAGAATAGCATATATCGGTACCCTGCAATCAAGCATTCGATATTCAACGATACCGAAGCATTTCACCGCGCACAATACTGAAAGCAGCGCGCGGCACTGGCAGAAACAGTACAGGCTCCAGTATGTGCCAGCGCACGTTAATGAAAATCCCAGCGCCTCAAGCACATCCCAGTAAGCGCCAGCGTCACAGCGCCAAAGCCAGTGCCCCTACCAGTGGGACGCAGCTCTTTCCCAGTGCGTTCACCGAAGTCCCAGTGAACCCAGCAAAGCACCATCGCTTTGCAGATATGTTTAAAGAAGTGGTGTTTCAAATAGATGACTGTACCGTAGAGATCCACGTTCGTGTCACTGGTTTTAGATAAGAAACTAGAGCGCATTGATAAATTTCGTTGGGGATTCAGACTCCACTGCTAAGTCAACACTGTTTTAGGTAGTAACGACGAACCGCTAGCTCATAATATGCATAGTATAGACCAGTGGTGAGTAGTGGGAATTACCCAATATTTGAACGCACGGTCCATCTTGAACGCCTACCCGTTCAAGATGGACCGTGACTACGACATGATACGCAGAGTTGACGATGACATGACACGCCGACAAGCCCAGACCCTAAGGTGCTCCACCCCTAAAATAGCAAGTTACAGTGGTACTAGCAAGTTTCAGCGGGCAAGTACTTATAAAACGGCCAGTCGGTAAAACTGCAAGAAATAAAGGTGGATCTAAAAAATGAGTATTTGTGTAGAATATTACAAAAAAGCATGTGGCGGCCCCACTACTGTGAAACATGAGGGAGGGCGTCGAATGGACACCCAAAGATTCCCGTCCGTCGAGTCCCCACTGTTCCGTTTACCAAAGCGTCAATGACGCCAATGCTTGAGATAAGCATCTTACGTAGGGTTTCCTCGGCACGAGTACAATCTTGGACAGATTCACAAACTCAGCGCGCGACATGTGCGCTACTTTTTGCTGCGCATTATCAAATTCCCACTCGTTATGACAGTTGAGATACACGTCGGCTGCAGAGAGTGTCGTCAGGGTTGTTGCTCCCATCAGATGTAGTCACGTAGCGACGCAGCACCGACGCAGAGGCGACGCAGGGGGCATTTCGTTCGCTCCCTCGGCAAGGCGTTGGCGCTCTCTCTTGCACCCCGCGGGAGTCAACCCCATCCTTCCGAAACGCTTTGACGATTTTCAGTTGTTGCTATTATATATTGGCTATTTCTGTTGATTATATTATTTTAGACCTTGCTTGTTCATTTAACCCGTGTGTGGGCACCGCTAGGATTTATGGCCTGTATTGAGCGCTCTACTATGAGCGTGATTATTCCACATGTGAAGGATGGACGACAAACTGGTCCCCTCAAGGGGTCCGCACTGAAAAATCAGTTTCGCCGGAAGGACAAAGCAATGAATGCGATCGGAACAAATTGTAATGTAATACGTAGTAAGGCTAGCAGGTAACTCTTGGATCCAATATCACGAATTTTCAAAATTTCTTCGTGGCTTAAATGACTTAAAGTCGTAAAGGACAATGTACAGAAGAGTTGGGGCAGCCTCCTCGATAACATGTAAAGTGACGCAAAGCTAGGTGAATATGGGCATTGTTTAGCACTGAAGCAACTTCCTTTCCGCTTGAGCACGTCGTCCCCGCTTGACTCCTCCGCCTGGAGCTAATACACAGACTTCCTGCGAAAAGCGCTAGATAGTGGTTATGTTTTGAAAGAATGTCGCATTTTGTTCAAATGAGAACATCGCTTAACTAAGAGCTAAGCTTTGTACCACTTTATTGACGGGTCGCTCAATACTGCTCGTGCAAGACTAGCACTGGTGCTGCTTGTGTTTCAAAGGAATATAGGCGAAGGTCCACGGACGTATAGATTTTTTTTTACTTTATAGATGAGTAGGCCACGCGAGATCGCTCAAGTTGACTCAGGTATTGTGGCATAATGCAACATAGAGCGTCAGGTGTGGGCACGAGAATTGTAAGCACCGTTATGGAGACTAGAATGGCTCATAGTATCTAATTACGACGACATTTACAGTATTATATAACGGGAAATAGCTTATAAATATAGATTACGTAGTTTCTAAATAATTCATTCATTGTGCTTCTGTTTTAGAGGTGAAGCAGTTTAAGACCTCACACTGTCCGACCGTCCACCGTAGTCTACAGTTGAAGCGCAGGTAGGTGCAAAACAGCTGTGCCTAAACCGTCTGTAGAGACAGCATAGCGCGTATATTGTTTTAAAATAGACCGCACTCGGCGCGGCGCCGCTCGAAAGCTGCTCGAAAGCGAGCGCATCGATTAACAGGTGACAACATGATGGACAATGTGCGCATAGCGCGCACACTGTCCAAAATAGACCGTTCTCGGGCGCGGCGCCGTGCGACCTCGTCCTTGCCAACTTCAGGCTAGATCCGATCGAAGAACCATTGACTCTATATTTCACGGCCCAGAAAGCAGTTATAATGAAGGCAAAACCGGAATCCACAATTGAACACGGCATACGAGTTATGAACAATAAAACACATTGAGTATAATTGTACACACGCGTTATCACTCATTTACATGCGCGAGTGGGCAATGTCACGGCAGATTCACGGTTACCGAATGATCCCCAGTGCTTCGCCCACTCATCATCATTCACTTTCTGGATATGCGAGCATTTTTTTCCTTTTCGCCACACATTATATGGGACAATAGCATGCCATTTTAAGAGCTATTTATAAAATCTACCACTCCACGATAGGGATCCCAACCTTTACATTAAAACTTCCAAAATTGTCTAGAATCATGCGTCAGGGGACCTACGCTGTGGATTGAAAGTTTCCTTGTCTTTGTGTCGCGTCGCGAACCGGCTTTAACATTTTCGACACGTGCGACCATTTACAGAGACACTTTAGTCTACAGCAAGCCCTAGCCGCACACTGACGTCCTGAAATGCCGTAAGAAAGATAAAAGCTTGCACAAAGGCTGTTAAAGGCTGACTTCAGCAACTGAACAGGAAAAACTGTATACGCAGAACGTGCCTTGATGGTCTAAAACCAAATCTAGAAGCAACGATTTTGCGTCGCGGGATACTGTGGCAAGCGATGCTGGAGGTAAGTTAAAAGTACGGTTCATTCAAGTGAACTCGCTTTCAGAACACGTAATTCAGAAAAAGCATACAATGCGCACAGACGTGGGTCGTAGCACACAAACAAAATAGCGTCTTATGGTGGTTGGATTTCTGTGCTAAACAAATTATTAAGTTGCTTTTGTACCTATTTTCCTTTTAACCCGTGAGTCTAACTGATATGCTCTGGTAAAAGTACGCTAATATCGGTGAAGCCCATGGATCCTATCGTAAATGGCGACGCGTTAAAGTAATATAAGCACATGACAACGGGAAAAATGAAAGTGGCGTGGAGATCGAAGAACCTTTCTTTAGTACCCCAAAAATATTTTTCTTAGAGTTACAGTACAAATAATCCGAATATCCATGCATCCATGTCCAGCTTGTTTTCCACGGTAACATATACTGGCCGTAAAATGCAGGAAGCATCACGTTGATTGCAAAGGACAAAACAAGCTTAACCGTTATGCATTTGCCAACACACGAGAGAAATGCTGCTATTTTCGCAAAATAGCGTGCAGGAGCCGATCAAGTGAGGTCTCATTCAGAGCGATCTTGTACGCGTTCCAAATAAGCACGGAGGCTTGGTGTTACATCCAGCCGCACGCGATTGGTCAATGCAGGGTTGTGACGTCTGTCGCGGTTCACATCGGCCATTCGCGTGCGGCTGGATGTAACGCCACGCCTCCGTGCTTATTTAGAATGCATACAAGATCACACCATTTGTGAGCTCCCTGCGGGTCATACTTGAAGCGTACTCCAGGCGCCGCGTCAGCTTCAGCAAAGCAAGGGCGGCATCATATCTCCTCGGCGTTGCACAACTTGAAGTGCATGCCGGGAAGAGCAACGAAATGTAAGACGGTTGGTGCGGCTGTGAAAGTCACACTTGTGCTGCTCTTTGTTTCATTGATTCAACTCTGTTTTGACTCCGCGTTTTGTTGTGTGCGTGGTGTAATCGTGTATTCTACCTGAGTGACGTGTAACTGGTGATACAGTAAGTCAAGATACTCGTAAAAGTATCAAATCCGCTGCAAATCAGCCAAGCGGCAATGCAAAAGAAGCATGTTGGGTGCCCTGCGCGGCATTTCCGACGAGCCAAATGGCCGATCATCGCTTTTATTGGACTGGCAATCATAGACCGTGTTGCATCTGCTAGGATTACCGAAGCCAGAGGCAAATGTGGTGTACAGGTAAGCAGTGCTATCTGCAATGAGTTATTTGCTTGTGTATGTGTGTTTATGTCGCGTCTTTATCTGAATTCACTCTCTTTATTACGCTGTTGTAAGAGATGGGTCGTGTCAGAAAACAAAAATTGCAAGTATTCATTTGGTCCGTAAGTTGGTTTATATTCAATCTTAGATTATGTCACGCTTTTATTCAATGCATTGTTACCGGAAATAATTGTTCTGCTTATCCTTCCAAGACGTGAGTATGGGCGGATGTGATCAAACATACGACAAGAATTAATTTTTATCATACACGTCCATGTGAGAAGCGATGAAGGAAAGGAGTTTATGCTTCCAAGCTTTCTTCCTGTTGCCGTCTTGGTACCTTGAACATGCTCGATGAAGGCTCAAATTATGGTGTCAAATACTGTAGGTGGCATTAGCAAAGTGCCGCAGACCAACGTTGCCCCAGACGAGCGCTCAGTTCGCAGACCAGCTCCTCTACACGGCATTCAGGTCTGCCTATCACGTCTTGATCGCACCTATGTCTCTTGGCGTCTACGCTATGTGTCCGGCAATAAATCTTCTCCTCGTAGATAGACCTCAGTTGTGGTAGTTTAGGGTGCACGGATGAGTGTTTAAAATCACGAAAGGGAATCAAATGGCGTTAAGTGTGCGTTTCCAGAGACCTAATGAGAATGACAGCCTGCTTCCGTGTGCTGATATTGACTGTAATCCTTACCAATGTTACGTGCTCTATTCATCTTCCTTCTACAGTTTGCCACTTATACAGGTCACAATGTATGGTACTAGGACTTCAGATTTTTTGAACACGACAATGTTTTAGAGTGCGGCATACCAAGGCCTCAAGGAAAACGTTTTTGTCACGTATGTCACGTCGGTAAAATTCACACGAACGGAAGACAAGAAAAATTTCCATGATTCGAATGACGCAGGGGAATGAAGTTTCGCGATGATAAGTGCCGGGCGCTCTACTCGCTGCTCTACTGGCGCACATGCGTGAGGCTTCACAAACGTTCCTTGTATCTCTCACACCTCCCTCTCACAGTGCTCTTGGTTGTCAGAAGTGGTGTCGCCGTCTGGGAACAGCGATCTGAAGTATTGCATGATGGCACTAACCAGCGCAGACAGGGAGCGCTTCGACGTATTCAACGCAAAGGAGGCTTTGGGTCCAGTATTGTAGGAAAAGTTACGGTTGGTGCTATGCAGGTTATGCTGTGTTCGGTTCGGTGACGACGCAGTTACGTGCCGCGCTTTTGGCGTCGTGTTAGTGTGTGGCGGCCCCTTGCCTGAGTAGTGCAGCTTCCACATGCACCAACGGCGTTTCCCCGCCGCTCCCCGTTTCGAGTGCGATAGCACCGACTGATAAAATTGCTACAATGAGTGACAGAGAAGGCAACGACGTCGGCGGGCAAACGCCGCGCATGGAGTGTTTTAATGAAGAAAAAGACACGCCAGCGGAAAGTGCAGCGCCTTCGCGCGTTAACGGCCTAAGCTATGAGCTTTTTCTCTCTCGTTCCTTAAGGGCTGTGTGGTAAGTGCATGAGCACAGGTGATAGTTACCCTGTTATTGGGGAGCGCAGACCTTCGCGCTTTTTTCTTGAATGATGACGCTATGAATGAGTGCATACCGAGAACCAGTGTTGGCCATCTCTTCGTGAGGTTGTGCATGTGATGTGTCCAGGTGTATGTCAAATGCTACTGCTACCACGAAGGTATCGTCACGATCATGGACGTTAGTCTGCTGGCGATATAAGTGCCATTGGGCTGTAACGTGGGCACGTCCGCGTCAAATACTCCTACAGCTGCAGAGCACCAGCAGACAAGTTCTGTTATACCAAAAGAGAGGTTCCCAATAAACAATCAACTACTGCTGTGAAGACACGGATCACATTCTATTATACGATTCTTATGACGGAGGGTTCAGCCATGTTTTTGAACCTTCTAACACACGATCGATTACCTTTGCCTGCCTCACTATCGAAAAGGGGCAGCTGCGGATATGTTACGCAATAAGCCATACGCTGTCGCCTATCGATTTTTCAGCATAACGTGACTGCCCGCAATCGTGCGATGCAGGTGTGCAAAGGTGGCCAGGGTGAGTGTGGCTGGTATGTGTATAAGTTCTGCAGGTCCCAACTGTCTGCTCCTCTAAATTACTACTCACTACCGCTGATAGTATTCATGTTTTCAATAGTGGTGGCCTTTAGTTATCAAGACAAGTCCCCGAATCAATAGTTGTAAACGTAAATAATAAACTTATGAGTGTTGACGATTATCACGCTAACTTTGACGTCTTATATTCTGAAGGGTTGAAAGCAATAACGTTTCAGTTTTTTTTTCAATATTTTTTTTGTTTCAGACAATTCCTTATAAACAGCAATATTGCAGAATGCGTCATTTGGTTCTCTCTTTCATGCGTCCTTTAACGGAAACTTTCGTTTAGGTTCACAAGCCGTGTTCTTTGCTTATCTTCGGGTAAATTGAACATTGCCTCGATATTGAAAAAGCTGTCTTCACTGTAAGTTTTGGGTTTTACACTCAACCAAATATAAATATCCTCAAACATATAAAATGCCACAGGTGTGACCCTCTGGGCGAACGTTTCAGTTCTTTAAGCTGTGCCATAGTTAACTCTTAAAACATTGTAGAATGTGTCACTTCAGCAAAATAAAGAGATCACATATGGATTTCTGCAAAACAGCAAGCCGGAGGAGTTGACTGTACAATGCTATATACACTGCGCGTATGAGTGAGTGAGTAGTTTACGAAAATTAGTAGCGTTACGAAAATGCATACGCTCTACGCACAACCTGAACGACGAATGTGAAGGACTGACAACTCTCTGTTTGGCTGACGTCTGGGTTTCATCGTCCTGCTTGTGCGTAAAGTGCCGGCAGGTATGGTACGTCGTATGGATAAGTATAGTTCAGGAGAAGCATGATTATTATCACCCCCTTCAATTGCAGAATGTTCCACACAGTATATACGCTCTAGCCATTGTCCACCTACCCAGGTATAATCTAAGAAAGGGTAACTGCATCTTTTAACAGCGAATCTGTTTAGCATTTCGTTCCTTGTATCTCGCATCACGAAGCTATCACCATCATGAACGGCTCTGTGCCACAGAAATGGGTAAATCCCAATACTCACCACTCGTCTACTAAAAATGAAGAAAGCAACAGTTAGCCAACAAATGGCTTCGATTCCCTTTAAGCCATCATCTGATCATCGCAGTACTTCTCAATGACGAGTAGCGCGGGCGGCGAACCAAGGACGATAATTCAAAGATGGAGACCAAACTTGCTAGCACCTCGCTACATCCAACTTTAAGCCAAGTTCATCCTCGATGTAGCCAAGTTCTGCCTAGATACAGCAATAAATGCATGAAACCAATCAGATTTGCTGGTAATGAGCTTTGCACGGATTAGTGCAAGCTTCAAGCCATTTTTTTCTATCGACCTTCGTTCTGCGACACAATTCCAACCAGTGGCTCCACGCACGATCAACGCAGCAAGTGTCGCCTAGCAACGGATGCGTGGCTCTTCCGTTAATGCGTCTTTCTGCGCACGCCTACTCTTCGTACTACTTTCTGCGACTTTATTATGTAACGAGCAAACATGTAATCAAAGCGATGGGGAAAAGACACGCCATATACGACATTTTTCTTCATGAATGCACAAGCTGTACATTTGGAATAATTCTGGTACATGACTTCTGAGCGCACGACAGTTGCGGTGTCAGTGACAAGAGAAGTCCACTTCTCTCATGTGGAAGAAAAAAAGGACATGAAAATTTCGTTGCGCGGTGTCTTGGAGTTTGCAGAAATCATAATGCCACACCGTCTACATCAAGCACTCTCTCTTGTGGTCTACCGCAAAAAATACGCAAGAAGAGCAAAATCGAATCCGTCTCACGTTGGTCGTTGTATGCTTCTATCTTCGAAGCGAGTTGCTTGTCCAAAGGAGGCTTCGCACCATACATTATCAAAAGTTTGATGTATTCTTCCATGCCGCGATTCTGCTCCGATTCTTGCCAATTAACTTGTTCTTCACTGTAGAAAAGCTGCAAACGAATGGAAAGACCTAAATGTTCGTTGACACTGTCGAGGCCTACATTAGAGGAAAACACGCTTTTGAGTTCCGCTGCAGTTCCGACACATGTAACAGCTTAGACAAGTAAATGTCGATGCAAACAGTCAATAATAACAAGCCTTGCTTCGATCGTTTGTAGGTATAATAGGAAATTTCCTACCGGATGCTACTTTACAGGCAGTCACATGGGTAATATTTGAGGCTTTTTGCAAATAATACGCAGATAATGAACGCGTACGCGCAACATCTTGGGAACTTATTATAAAGAAGCACACAATACAAATGAAAGACCAGAAATACCGTACCCTATGAATTCCTTGGCTTCATTATATGTTGGTTATCATATATTACAAAGAATTGTATCGTGGAGAGACACCTCGTTATCAAACCTTTGTGATTCTTGTTGTTGCATCTACTAGCTTTTTGCTTTTGTGCTGCTCCTTTGTA